>NW_017306793.1:778664-784469 GCF_000935625.1 Nanorana parkeri | reverse complement strand
GACACCTGGCGCTGACTCGAGTATAACCTGAGGGGGGCACTTTTCAGCCAAAAAAATGGGCTGAAAATCTTGGCTTATACTCGAGTATATACGGTACATAAAAATATAAAAAATAACAAATAATTAAAAATAAATAAAAATTTAAAAAATAAAAAGGCAATAAAGTAAAAAAATATATAAAATAAATGAAAATGTAAAAATGTTACAAAGTAGAAAAAAATAAAATCCAACCCCGCTGTCCCCACCACACCATCTGCATGCAAATAAACACATGCGTAGGGCATTGTGTGTGAGCGGAATTGCACACCACCGCTGATCGTGCTGGCAGTGCCATTATTTTCGAATGGAACCCCAGTAGCGCCAGGCAGATTGTGTGGGTTCGCTCCACAATACTGCCCATGCAATCACACAAAATTGCGGTTGAAAACACAGCATGGTGCGTGTCGTGAAAAAAGGTGTAACCTCATGAGAAATCAATGAGGCCATGCAGGAACCGCTGTATGCAACCACCCCAGGTCTGCACCAGCCCTAAAGGGTAAATTCACTTTCCCAAGTAATTTGGGAAAATGAAATTACCCGCACAAATCTCCCTTGCACTATACTTACCTTTCAGTGAACGCTCCTTTGCGTCCGCCAGTACGGGTAAACTATCTGCCTTGAGTTCAGCTTTAAAATATAAGATTATTGAAAGTGGTAGATGTAAAGAAAGCTGGATTTTATTGTAAAGTGTTCTCATACAAATCCTACATTGCAGTTCTATACAGGAGTATCATCCAATACCAGTGCATTGTGCATTCTATAAAGCAGAAAAAATTAGCAATGAATGCTCATAAATGTCAGAGACATGGAATTGAAATCCCAGTCCTGCCCAGTACAAGAGGCTACAGATCTTTGATGACACAATGCTGGGTGCATTTTGTACAGCACACCTCCACCTCCTCCTCCTCCATTGAGAAGGGAGGGGGGGAGACCCTTGAACTTCCTCAAATCACGTGACCTCACCGGTCTCCTTTGCTAGGCGCTGCGATTAGCTGCCAGTGAGGGGGCGTGTCAGCTGGCTGCAATTGGTGGGGAAGAGTAATCAGGAAGTGGCGCTGGCTCCCACACAAGGGAGCTGTGCCTGCTCGGGGCAGGATGACCTCTACCGGGCTCCGCGATTGTATGCGGGAATGGGAAGAGTTGCAGCAGCATTACAATGACATGCAGGTAAGCGATCGCCTGTCAAAGCGCATTCTGCGGGTAGTGTACACCGTGCTGTGTGACACTGGCCCCGCCCACGCTCTTTAGTGATTGGCGGAGCCGCCACAGTCCACGAAGCCATATGGCGAGAAAGGGTGAGAGGAGGAAGTCGCCATGGCAACTGTGATAGTGCAGGGGTACACAGCGTGCTGATGAGTGTGTCAGTACACAAGGGGCAGGCTTATGGGTATGGAGACATTATAAATAAACCTATTTTGCATGGCTGGATTTAAGAACAGGGGGCAGGCTTATGGGTATGGAGACATTATAAATAAACCTATTTTGCATGGCTGGATTTAAGAACATGGGGCAGTCAGTGTGAGATGTATGTAGTCCTTGGTGGGTTGCAGTGATTTTTTAAATTTGATTTTATTGAAGTGTAAATCAGGGCAAAATAACAACAACAAAAAACATACAGTGCACGCACGTTTCCCCCTGTTGTGGTCTTTAAAGACTCTGCAAGTGTAGAGAAATACCTGTTGATCCTAAAAGAAATACACTCTGCTCCTAGTTCCTGTTGTAGACTGACAACACAATGAGCCAGGGGTGGGCAACTTCATCCTTCCAGCTTTTGTGGAACTACAAGTCCCATGAGGCATTGCATGACTGACAGTTAAAGCCATGACTCCCAAATGCATGTTGGGATTTGTAGTTAATGCACAGCCGCAGTTACACACCCCTGTAATGAGGGGAATTTATCAAAACTGGAGCAGTTGCCCATAGTAATCAATCCGCTTCTATCTTCCATGTTCAAAGCTTAACTGAACAAAGAAACTGGTTGTCATTGACAGCTGGTCCAGATTCTGCCTGCTCCAGTTTTTTATAAATTCCCACCAATACCTTTGCTGAACTGTAATCACAAAGAATGGTGTCAGCTATGGAGGCAGGTGCTATGTAGTTCAAGGAAACACGCTAGGCAGAGCTAAGACTAGTAAATGTGATAAGACTGCAAAGTGCACAGGACAGTTCTGGATTTCTAGCAGGATCAAAAGGTATTTTGGATGTTTCAAACAGATGTAACAAGATATATACTCCTCCTTATACCCATCCTGTGATGACTTCCAGAGAGGACAAAAGAATTCATCCTCCTCTGTGCTCCTCCACAACTCCTCCTTATACCCATCCTGTGATGACTTCCAGAGAGGACAGAAGAATTCATCCTACTCTGTGCTCCTCCACTACTTCTCCTTCTACCCATCCTGTGATGATTTCCAGAGAGGACAGAAGAATTCATCCTACTCTGTGCTCCTCCACTACTTCTCCTTCTACCCATCCTGTGATGATTTCCAGAGAGGACAGAAGAATTCACCCTCCTCCACTACTCCTCCTTCTACCCATCCTGTGATGACTTCCAGAGAGGACAGAAGAATTCACCCTCCTCCACTACTCCTCCTTCTACCCATCCTGTGATGACTTCCAGAGAGGACAGAAGAATTCACCCTCCTCCACTACTCCTCCTTCTACCCATCCTGTGATGACTTCCAGAGAGGACAGAAGAATTCACCCTCCTCCACTACTCCTCCTTCTACCCATCCTGTGATGCCTTCCAGAGAGGACAGAAGAATTCACCCTCCTCCACTACTCCTCCTTATACCCATCCTGTGATGACTTCCAGAGAGGACAAAAGAATTCATCCTCCTCTGTGCTCCTCCACTACTTCTCCTTATACCCATTCTGTGATGACTTCGAGAGAGGATAAAAGAATTCATCCTCCTCTGTGCTCCTCCATTACTTCTCCTTCTACCCACCCTGTGATGACTTCCAGAGAGGACAGAAGAATTCACCCTCCTCCACAACTCCTCCTTATACCAATCCTGTGATGACTTCCAGAGAGGACAGAAGAATTCACCCTCCTCCACTACTCCTCCTTATACCCATACTGTGACTTCCAGAGAGGACAGAAGAATTCGCCCTCCTCCACTACTCCTCCTTCTACCCATCCTGTGATGACTTCCAGAGAGGACAGAAGAATTCGCCCTCATTTGTGCTTCTCCACTACTACTCCGCCTTCTACCCATCCTGTGATGACTTCCAGGGAAGACCGCAGAATTCACCCTCTGTCATGCTCCTCTACTTCTCCTTCTCCCCATGCTGTGAGGACTTCCAGGGAGAACAGTAGAATTCACCCTCCTCCATGCTCCTCTACTAATCCTCCTTCTACCCATCCTGTGATGACTTCCAGAGAGGACAGAAGAATTCACCCTCCTCCACTACTCCTCCTTCTACCCATCCTGTGATGACTTCCAGAGAGGACAAAATAATTCGCCCTCCTCTGTGCTCCAACACTACTCCTCCACTACTCCTCCACTACTCCTCCTCCTTCTACCCATCCTGTGATGACTTCCAAGGACAAAATAATTCGCCCTCCTCTGTGCTCCAACACTACTCCTCCACTACTCCTCCACTACTCCTCCTTCTACCCATCCTGTGATGACTTCCAGAGAGGACATAAGAATTCACCCTCCTCCACTTTTTTTTTATTGTTATCGAAGCCCGTGGACGTGCATCAATACAAACTTCCCCCTGTGAACAGAAAAAGTGAACATCTAGGCAGGGGGGATCTCCCGAAGAGAAACCCCCCTCCTGGGTGGGAGGAGGCAAAGAACCCCATTGGAGTCACAGAATCTCCTCCCAGCATCAGGAATAGGCCCCGAAGAAACCTGCACCATCAGCATCTGTGGGTCAAAATTTGGAAAATAAAAACGTGCCAAACGTGCATAGAATGCATAAATAAATCTAAAGTGCCAGTGCACCACGCTGACAGGCCTTAGGGGCCGGAGTGCAAAAATATTGCCCCGGACTAGCCATAAGGCCTGTCCAAGAGGCGTTGTGCAGAAAAATGCAAGGTGGTGTGTGACCAAGTGATCAGTGAGTCAATGTGGGGTCCCACACCCAAGTGACTTCCTGAGCACCCCTGGGACGCCACCCCCAGGGGGCACAACACCACGGGCTTCTGCCACCCCCAACCCTCCAGCCAGACCAAGCTTCGTATCCATTCTCTCAGGAGGCATTAGCACCTTCAGAGCCTCCTGCCTACAACTGGGGACAAGCCCGGCATTACCGGACCAGAATCAACCCAGGAGGAAAGGAGGCCCCTCCAGTACCCACCAATCACATCGGGGAATACCGAGCATCCTGCCCGTCCGGTGGCTCGATGCCTTTCTTCCCTGAAGACTGATAAGAACAGATACTACACTTGATCTTAGCCAAAAGGATTCACCCTCCTCCACTACTCCTCCTTCTACCCATCCTGTGATGACTTCCAGAGAGGACAGAAAAATTCACCCTCCTCCACTACTCCTCCTTATACCCATCCTGTGATGACTTCCAGAGAGGACAAAAGAATTCATCCTCCTCTGTGCTCCTCCACTACTTCTCCTTCTACCCATCATGTGATGACTTCCCGAGAGGACAGAAGAATTCGCCCTCCTCCACAACTCCTCCTTCTACCCATCCTGTGATGACTTCCAGAGAGGACAGAATAATTCATCCTCCTCCACTACGCCTCCTTCTACCCATCCTGTGATGACTTCCAGAGAGGACAGAAGAATTCGCCCTCCTCCACTACTCCTCCTTCTACCCATCCTGTGATGACTTCCAGAGAGGACAGAAGAATTTGCCCTCATTTGTGCTTCTCCACTACTACTCCGCCTTCTACCCATCCTGTGATGACTTCCAGGGAAGACCGCAGAATTCGCCCTCCGTCATGCTCCTCTACTTCTTCTCCTTCTCCCCATGCTGTGAGGACTTCCAGGGAGAACAGTAGAATTCACCCTCCTCCATGCTCCTCTACTAATCCTCCTTCTACCCATCCTGTGATGACTTCCATAGATGACAGCGAAATTCACCCTCCTCCATGCTCCTCCTACTACTCCTTCTCCCCATGCTGTGATGACTTCCAGAGAGGACAGCAGAATTTACCCTCCTCCATGCTCCTCTACTGCTCCTCCTTCTACCCATCCTGTGCTGGTTTTCCTGATTTGCGTCCTGACCTCTCAAGGGTTTTACCTGGAATGGCAGCTGTAATTACTGAAATCATTTAAAGTACCACCTGCTGTTAAAATCAGAGTTCAGTAGTGTTCAGTGGCCTGGTAGAAAGTTATCATCTTGCTATCTGTAGCAAAAAGAAGTTACAGCTGTATTACAAAATCACATAGGGGCGGTTCACACTATAGCGTTGTGCTAAAGGCTCAGTATCCGTGCATTTAGCACACAGCGCATGACTAGGTGCCCTATTGTGTTGGCATTCATTCTGAATGGCACCCCCATGCGTGAATGGGCCCTAAGATGCCTGCAGAGTTAAACATAGACTAGATTGAACAGGCAAGCACGATCTGACCTCTCTAAACGTGTATTAAAAAAAAAAAGTAATTGGAACTCTCCTTAAACTTATAAGCTTGGCTTTGGGTATGGGTAGCTCTGCATATTAACATGCAAAGCAAGCCTCCAGTGTATCCCATGCATGCATTTCTTTTAGGTAATCCATAGACATTTATCATATGGTTATCATATAGTTCAATGAGAAGAGGCAGATATCACTTACTTTGTACTTTTATAAAACTTTAA
>NW_017306793.1:770565-778636 GCF_000935625.1 Nanorana parkeri | reverse complement strand
TAATCTGCCCTTTGTACTTTATAATCTATGGCAGCAAGTCACCTTTCATTGGACAATGCTAAATAAACTCTGATTTTCTAGTATAACTCTATCCAAAATCTGTTCTAGATTTGGACCTATTTAAAGTAGCCATTGTAGATGTCTACCCATGGAATGGTTGTAGTTTAGCTGCAGTAGAGGAGTTCCAGCACCTACTGTTGTGTCCGCCTTAAAATAAAAATAAAGAAAATCCACAGGGAAGAGTGGTAGTCTGTCATAGTGACCGCAGCAGGTGTGCAAATCCATGAACAAAAGCTCAGAGATTTCCCTAATAGAGACCTGAGAAATATGAGAACCTGATAGGTGGTTTAGCTCTTGAGCATCTACAAAAAATGTAAATATCAATCTTGGATGGTCTGACCCTTTAAAATCCCTGCATCAAGCACATTCACATCCAACCCATAGGTTCAAAACTCACCTGGGACTTTATCTGTTTGAAGATTGTTCTTGCTGTGTTTAAAGTGACACTAAACTCAGGGTTAAAAAGGCATTTAGGCCCCGTTCACACAGAGCGATTTATCGCGCGGTAATTCCCGCGATATCGCGGCTATTTACCGCGCGATATCGCTCTCCAATGCAATCCAATGGGGCTCTGTCCGTCGCTGTCGCGGGTCGTGCGTCGCTACAGCAGGACCCTTTTTGGAGCGGATTTTGCCCCGATTCTAGCTTGCTCAATGCAAGCAGTTGCGTGATATCGCGCGACAAACACGTGATATCGCGCAAAATGCAAATCGCGCGACTTGCGAATCGCTCAATGTGAATGGGGCCTTAAGTGCACCAACTTGGGATGCACCAATACCGTTTTTTTAATTATCAAGTGCGAGTACCACTACTGTGTGCCCCAATTATCAGGAAGTCGGGCGGCGGATCATGACCCGTCACCCGGCTTCCTGATTGCATGGGAAGCCTGTGTTTTATTGAAAGAACACCGGCTTCACTTGCTGAGGCTGCCTGGCTTCCTGACAAAACAGGAAGCCGGGCGGCGGGTCATGAGGTGCCGCCCGGCTTCCTGGTTGGTCAGGAAGCCAGGCAGCCTAGCAACAAGTGAAGCCGGCTTCCTAGCCAATCAGGAAGGCGGGCGGCACCTCATGACCCGCTTCCGGATTGGCTAGGAAGCCAGCTTCACTTGTTTCTAGCAGTGTGGCTTTTTGACTAATCAGGGAGGTGGGTCATTGCATGCCGCCAGGCTGCCTAGCAACAAGTGAAGCCGCCTTCCTAGTCAATCAGGAAGCCGTCTCCATGCTCCCTTGGAACTGCCGGTCAGAGGGAGATCTCCCTCTGACCGGAAGTTCCGATATTGGAGGTAAGTATCAGAGCATTTGGGCAAGTACAGGTACTCGCCCAAATACTTGGTAATGGCACCGACACCTAGTATCGGTGCACACCTAGCCCTAACTATTAACAAAAATGTCTTAATTGTGCATTACTGGGCTGTAGATCCTCAAATCATCTCTCAATTGGTGCTGACACTGTCCTTCCTTCTGGAGGGTGGCTACTTTTGTTTCCCATGGCCCCTGTGTGTGCTGTAAAGTAGTCACTGCTCCAAGCTCACTCCCATGATGGACTACAATCTCAATACAAATGAGTAAACTAAACATGAGATTGTAGCCCATCACAGGAGTGAGCGAGCGAGTGGGTTTCCCCTCACAATCCAAAAGCAAACTGAAAGCTTAACTGGGTGCCCTGCCCCCCAAAAAATTGGCCCTAGTGTGTGTATGAGTATTGCAAAGTTATAAGACTGCTTCTAGGAGACAGATATTCATCTCATTGGCTCTTTTATACTAGCCTTTCTCACCTAAGGTTCCTCCAGAGGTTTCTAGGGGCTCCTAGGATACAAGGGGATCATTGTTCCCTTGTAACAACAATGTAGTGGCATTCTTGCCACTGGCCACTAATGAAAGAGATACGCCTCCTAATGGCCTTCAGTGTAAGTGAGAATCTTTTCCACTCACCATCAGTCAGTCAAATAATAATACAAATAATTTTGCTTTATAGATCCAGTAAGGCCAGGGAGATGGACCATTTTTTTTACCCCACATTTCACATTGGTATGAACCAAATGCGTTCGCAACACTGCGACCCTGTTTTAACCTTTAAAGTTTTTTGCAAGAGCGTTATCTGTTGGTGTCTGTAATTCTTATCATCTTAAACAGAAAGGGCAAACGTGAACCACTTCATTGATTTTAAATTGCTAACTCATTTGTGAACTCAAACAAAAAAAACAAACCATTGTGAGGATGACAGAGGTGGCTTTAGTGACACATCTAGGCACTGAGATTAATGTGTTTGCTACACATGCACTTTGGCCTCAATATTCCACTCTCAAGCAATTGTGCAATGACTTCACACTGCAATGTCTTCACAAAGGGCACCAGGGCCAGAGCACAATCTGCAGCCACTGGTTGTCAGTATCCTGTTCTTCTGATGGGGCTCGTCTTACGTTACACCTCGCCTTTATATAGCAGTGCCAGTATTTTGGATGCTATTTAAATGTAATCTCTTCAAGGGTCACTTTGCGAGATTATGCGCAGAGCTTTTTTTATTTGCAGTGACAACTAAATTACTTGTGATAACTGCTGTATGATTCACCATGGGGCATTTCTAAACCTAGCTCGGGGCACTTTCTGTGCCTAATTAAGCACAAGATTTCTATCTATATACCTTGCAAAGTAGTAAAAAGTGTGTAACTCTGCTTTATATAAAAATGCACTTCAAAAAAAGCCCACAGAGGCAGCCGTATTGAAAAATTAATTATTAAAAATTACTATTGCCTATGTCAGGGCACAATGAACTCATGCAGTTATAAAGACATAAAACACTTTTCTAGTGAGTTAGTAGGCTAATGACTAATATTGCAGCTCTGAAAATTGCTGCCTGCAGTATGTAAGGAACAGGTCCACTTTAATCATATATTTGTGTTTTTTCTTTTTAAGGAGTTATAAAATGGAATATTAAAGTAGTATTAAACGCTCAAACTTTTTTCAATAATAAACCCAGATGAAAAAAAATAGACATTGACAGGAAAGTATTTCTTTACATTTTTGCCCAAGCACTTAGTCATAGTGTATCTAAACAGCTGGCTCCAACTCGCTCAGCTTCCCTGAACTTCCTGACCGGTACTAGATCACAAGGGATAAAGCAGTCTCCAGCAGCCGTCCATCTACTGGCTTAGAGAAGTGAGGATGGTAGAGGGGCAGCAGGGTAATGTCTTGCCTTGCTGTGTGTTTGTGGAGACACACACAGCTTACTAGGGTGACTCTATAGAACCCTGCAAGGAAAAGGAGCCACCCTAAATCAGAATAGCAGGGCCAGTGCTCGGGGGGATCAGCTGATTCTGTAGGACACTAAAACTTCTGAACATCGAGGAGCAGCATCCATTGTAAGAGATTTATTCAGCATTTGAAATAGCTTATAGCTATGTTCTTAAACTTAGTGACATTAAAGGCAACTTTTTTTTCCCCTCACCCCAACGTTAATTAAAGCACTTCCCTTAAATGATGTCTCTTAATCCGATCTTCTTTTCAGCCTTCTCTCTAGCGCTGCGGCGGGTGTCCGATTCAGCGCTGACTCCCCTGGGCTTGCTGGCACTTCCTGTCCCACAGTGTGTCTGCATGCGGGTGCACGCGTCCGTATACTTACCTGTCCCTCCTCGCGTCCCGGCCCAAAATGTGAACTGCGAATGCGCCCGCCCCAAGATCCTTTGCGGCCGCCCGAGAATTTTCACATTTTCGGACGGGAGCGTGCGGGGAAGACACAGGCAAGTTTAAACCGCTGTTAAAGCGTTTTTTGTTTTATCTTTTTGCATATATCTACTGCATGCTAGCAGTAGATATATGCAAAAAAAAGCTGAGGGTTTATTAACCCTTTAACTATATATTATAGAATATACAATTCAGTGATGCTGATTACTAGATGCAATCACTGTACGCATATACAGTTATTCATTTTGTAACCATTTCTCTGTGATGACTTATTTTGGCTATAATAGGAATGTTATGAGATTGAGGATGATGATCCTACTGGGTGGGCAGACACATGGGGGAGAATGAAGCGCTACATAAGTCACTACTATGATTATTCACATCTTGCTTGCTAGTTCATGGGATTTGCTCCCACACATCAGACTTCAGAGACTAATTGATTAAATAGTTAGCCGTGTTTCCGAGACATTGACGCTTTTCATCTCAGTTCAGCCCTTATTTTAGTCTGCACTGTGGTCTTTGCTAAATGTGTCCTTTTGTTTTATCTGCCAGGACACCCATCGGTCATACAAGCAGAAGTTGGAGGAATTGACAAAGCTGCAGACACAGTGTTCTAGTTCCATTAGTCGTCAGAAGAAGAAGCTAAAAGACCTATCAGTAGAATTAAAGAAGTATGTGATGCCTTTGTCTAATGGGATTCGAATGGCAGGTGCAGTCGTTGTTCATTCTAGACAACGACACTGTAATTAGTAAGCTGATTTCACATGTATATCCCCTCAGAGTATACGCTGACATTCAAAGTTTTGCCTGCGGATGTTGGGAAAAGTAGCTTTGCTTTAAATATATTTACAAAGAATGAAGCTATGAAGAACTTGGCATGGATGCCATGAAAAAACATGATTGATTAAAAGTTTTATGAAACTAGACACAAAGCTGGATAATAAATCAACCTGAGAAAATGCCTAAGCAGAGGTTACCTGACATGACAAAACAATCAATTGGTCTAGTTCTAGGAAGCTAGTTATAGTTCTAGGAAGCTAAAGCTATATAAAGAATTTCACCTTTTGTGTAGCGTTCCCCCCCCTTTACTATTCGCCCGGGGCCCGCGCCCCTGCTGCCCGCCCGGTTGTTACGCCACTGCTCCCTGTTGCTCACTGAAGCTGGCCATACACTAATAGGCAGAACTAACAAAAACTGAACAGATCCTCCATCCATGCAAAACAGTATGAATGGACGAATCTCCTTCTGCAGCTATTATATTCTGACAGCTGGTGCCCACCTCTGGACTGCTGTGTCTGAGACCTGATGAACATCAGTCTATGAGGACTTATGTGGGCTGTTAGAATGGATTAGCCTTGTTTTTATTAGGTTTTGTTTTTTTTCCCACTAAATTGGCTGTAGGGCAAAAAAAAAGGAAAAAGTTGAACCTTATGAAAAACATGAACTGTCCACTAGCACTATATGTTTCTTTGCGGCCGTACGAGCAGTTCCTCATTCTCGGCGCGGGAGCGCGCAGCAATAACGAGGTAAGTTTAAACCTAGTTTAAAGCGTTTTTTGGTTTTTTTTTTAAACTTCTTGCCTATATCTACTGCTTGCTAGCAGTAGATATAGGCAAAAAAACGGAGGGTTTAGAACCCCTTTAAGCAACAATAATGACAGATAAACGTTTGTTGACCAAAATAGATAAGCATTTACAGTAGACTACAACAAGGACTCTAGCTAATGATAAGCTGAGAACATGAAATGGAATATTCAACTGCCATAAGATCTTTATGAAACATCTTTACATCATCATACATTCTAATCTTAGCTGATTGTGCATGTTTATGCACCGAGCAGACACCTCTCTGGTGCCTGCCTTATTCTTGAGGAAACTATAGTGTTTTTTTCCTTTTTTTTTACAAAGCACCCTATCGGTATAGCAGGCACTGTAATTTATTTTCTGCTTACTTCAGTGCTTGCTATGCAGACTCCAGGACAGTTCATCATATAGCTGTAAATGTAAAAAATACAGTGGGGGTAATCAAAGCAATTGCAACAGTTTTAGTCTCAGATAATTTTTTTAATGTGCACATCTGTTTAGCCGCTCCTTTTTAACACGTACGCCTGTTTTGACCAGAGCTTGCGCTATTTCAGATTGCGCTTGTTTTGCATGTGTTTTTTTTCGAAAGTTCGCAACTGTTTTTACATCTGCACTTGTCCTGCAGCTGTCTGAAACTGGAGCATCACCTAGAAAAACAATCACAACTTAAGAAGTCTCCATGACCACTTCTTCAAGAAGCGGCAGTTAAGCTTTTTGCCTGGAGTTCCGAGTCTTCTCTCCTTGAGTCTATTTAATCTCATTTATGAGCAACATTACACTAGCAACATAAATCTGGCGCAAATATATCCCATGCGACCATATGCAAGTTGAAACACAATCGCAATTGCTATGATAAATTCCCCCCAAAAATATAACTTGAAGGAAAGTTGCCAGCCCACTTGAACCAACATATTAAGTGCCCACATTATCAACTGTACTACCTTCTTTTATAGGGTGGACAGCATAACTGCTGCATATGGAACCTGTGTTGCATAGACCCACCATGATGACACATTTCAGTATGTACTAAACATTCTGCTCCTGATCATCTCTCTGATAACAAGCTTCTAAGCCCGATCAATATGAAGTTCTGAGGAGAGTATGTTCAGAAAGGCAGAGAAATGATTAGAAGTAGAGTTATCTGTACCTGCTGGAGTGGGTCATGTTGAAGGGTCTGACCAATGCCCAGCCAACTTGCACTGTTCTCAGAATCTACCCTAACTAGTTACAACAACAATCTATGGTGCACAATGTATACTTAATATGTCCTTTTCTGTTTTTTCTCCTTTAGTAGAAAGTTTTTACGTTTTTAAAGATAATTTGTGATGAACACCAGGGATCAGGTCCTGACTGATCTTTTTTTATGTATGCAGGGTTAAAAGCAGCCAAGAAAATGAGGAAGACCAAATTAAAGACATACAAGAAAACATTAAGTTGCGGGAGAAAATGTTCTTTGAGATGGAGTCTTTTCTACCTAAGAAAAATGGGTAAGGGATATGTAATAGGAGACCTGATATTTCCAGTGAAAGAAAATTATTGATGATACAGTATGCATGTAAAAATATATATGAATATTAAAAAAACTAAAAGATTCTAAGGTGGTGACTGACAAAAGACACAAAACACACATCAATTATATATAAAAAATATATAGTAGACAGAGGTACAAATAGAGGGTTATTCACTAAAGGTAGGGATGTGCCGATACTTACCCCCCCAATACTGTAACTTCCGGCCAGAGGGAGATCTCCCTCGGACCGGCAGCACCGAGGGAGCATGGAGCCGGCTTTCTTTCCAATCGGGAAGCTGAGTGGCACGTCATGACCCGCCTCCTGGATTCCTGGTTGGTCAGGAAGCCAGGCTGCCTAGCAACAAGTGAAGCAGTCTTCCTAGTCAATCGGCAAGCTGGGAAGCAGGTCATGACATGGCACCTGGCTTCTTGGCTAGGAAGCCGGCTTCACTTGTTGCTAGGCAGCCTGGCATCCTGATTGGTCAGGAAGCCAGGCAGCTTCGGGAGGTGATGCTGGTGTTCTTTCGATAGAACACCGGCTACCCAGGCAATCAGAAAGCCTAGCTTCCCGATTGCCTGGGTCATGAGCCACCGCCCAACTTCCTGATAATTGGGGCACATCGGCAAAAAAAAAATATATTGGTACTTAATACAAAAAAAACGGTATCTGTGCATTCCTAACTTAAGGGTAGAAGGCAGGAGAAGTGAACAATCTAGGACAACATAGCTGGAAAGTGAGCTGAATTGGAGACTTTTTCCAATCAGCTATGTTGTCCTAGATTGTTCACTTATCCTGCCTTCTCCAAACTCTTCACCCTTCAGTGAATAACCCCCATAATGTTCAAAGACACAGTTAGTAGTAAGCAAGAAATACCAAAGAAAAGTCATTCCAAAATTCCAATTGAATTCATTGTCCCTTCTAAGTAATTATTTGATTATTCTTTGTTCTCATTAAATCAATTCCTGTTCCATAATACATTTTATAGGACTTTCGGGACCCATTCACACTTTGCCATTCTTGTGCACTGCGTTAACTAATGGCGTTAATGTGTGTTGCATTAAGGCAGCCCATTCATTTTGAATGTGCTGGCAACATACAAGAACGAACCGGAACACGGAAATGCAGCATTTTTTCCAATGCTGCGCAAGCGAACTTACAATAGTGCAATGTATGTGTGTTGGGGTGCATTGCAGTAGCGTGCACAATTTGGCATGATTCCCTCTTGAAAAAAAATGTT
>NW_017306793.1:729006-770497 GCF_000935625.1 Nanorana parkeri | reverse complement strand
TTTGGGCACTCAGTTTGTGTGTATATGTGTGTGTGTGTGTGTGTGTGTGTGTGTGTGTGTGTGTGTGTGTGTGTATATATATCCAAATGGGATAAATTATGTATAAATATGATAACTTCCATATGAATTCAAACTGGAAAGTAGTGTCACCATAAAACCAGTCACAATCCATCATACACTGGTCTGGGCTGCTTGCATTGTACACTGAATAAAGCTTTAGTGCATGAGAGGTTGAAAACTGAAAGTCCTTCTCAAAATGGCAAATTTATCGCAACCAATTGATGATTTATTTCAGATTATACCTGAGTCTGGTATTGGGGAACGTGAATGTGACTCTCCTAAGCAAGCAGTCTAAGTAAGTATAAAGCACTTTAAGTGGACCTTTTAGCATCTTTACATGTTTCTTTATTAAAGAAAAACTCACATTTTTTTTTAAATGAACCCTTGCAGTGGGGTTACCCCTGCACTGTAAGGGTTAAGTGCTCATTTTGGTCTAGGTAGCTGGTAGAAAGTCACTTGTGCTTCAGGAGTGTGAGTGACTTTCTACCAGTTACATTTGATTCGCAGAGGCATCTGCATTCGCTCCAGCACCCTCCCGTTCTTTGGCACTTTCCAGTCAGGAGTGCAATGGGATCTATTAAATTTTGGTCTAGGGGGGGGCAATTAAAGAAGAAATACTCACCTTTGGCAGTGACCGCTCACCTCTGTCCCCCTCCGCTCCGACTGTGGTATGTCCCCCCGATGTCCTCACTTCTAATAGACCTGCATTAGACATTACAGACCCTTAGACCGCTGGAGCCTGGGAGAAAAGAGGCCGGTCTACCAGACAAGCAGGACCGAAGATCAGGTGAGTGCTTTTTCATCCCCAGACCAATACAAGCACTTGACCTTTGCAGTGCAGATGTAGCCCCACTACGAGGGTTAATTATTTTTAAATCTGGGAGTTCTTCACATTCTGAATATGTCACAATCTATAGCAACATATAGGTATCAATTTTCAAACCAATCTGTACTTTTTTTTTATCTTAAAACATCAATGCCTTTGCCAAGATTGGGGTGCTGGTCTTCAGTCTGTTGCAGGCAGTTGGTCTGTTGCAGGTGGAAGCATTTCCCCAGTCTTCTCTCCCCCAGTGATTAGACTGCACATCAAAACTTTGTAGCAATTTACAGGGTGAGAGGCTGTATCAGGAACTGATCTGTGTCAGACATTTGTGAACACAGACTAGAACTGCACAGATGCCAGAACTTACACGATTGTGTCATTATAATGCTGATCCTGGTAGATGATGACCCTGGATGACAGAACAAAGAATGCAAAGAAAAAGAAAGCAGTTGAAGGCATTGTCAGGAGGAGTGCTGTGACCTCTTTGAGGTGTAATAACTATATGTAAGTGTTACACTTAGCATGCATGTACTCGTCATGAAAAAATATATCTGATACCCGGTTCACTTTAAGCTTTTTCCTTCTTGTCCATGGTCATGGTTGCATTTCTTGTCTTTATTTCATCAGGTTTGCTTACAAAGATGAGTATGAAAAATTCAAGCTATACCTAACCATGATCCTTATGGTATTGTCCTTTTTATGTCGCTTTATTCTGAACTCCAGGTGAGCCTATCGTACTATGATTTGAAAATGACAAAATAACTCAAGGATATAGCTGTAAAATGTTTCTTACAGAATATTTCTATTGCCAATTATTTTCTGTAATGCATGCTTCAGAATTGCATGTTCTAAAAGCTACAATTTGTTTAATTTAAAGGGTCAGTCTACCTAAAATATTTCAATATATGGTAGATGCCGATAAGTTGAGTCATATGCCTTCATTTTCACTTAGAAAATCAATTTTTTATTTATCTCTGTTTTTTATTATTGTTGTTTTTTATTTTTTTTATTTTAATCTCCCTGCGTATGTTCTTGCATACACGCTAATCACTCATCGTTGGATATTTATTTTTTTACACAAACAAGATTAAAAACTTCCTGTTGTTGGGGTGGGGGAATAAAAGAAGCCAGAGGATAATTATGCCTATTAAGGTCCACTTGTGTCTAAAACATGAGTTTGAGTGGATTGATCCTTTAAAACCTGAGCATTCTATTTATATGCCAAAAGATTAGAGTTTAATATTACTACATACAGTTGTGTGAAAAAGTGTTGGCCCCCTTCCTGATTTTTCATTGTTTTGCACATTTGTCACACTTTAATGTTTCAGATCATCAAACAAATTTAAATATTAGTCAAAGATAATACAAGTAAACACAGCATGCAGTTTTTAAAAGAAGGTTTTTATTATTAAGGGAAAACGAAATCCAAACCCACATGGCTCTGTGTGAAAAAGTGTTTGCCCCCTAAACCTAATAACTGGTTGGGCCACCCTTAGCAGCAAGAACTGCAATCAAGCGTTTGTGATAACTTGCAATGAGTCTGTTACAGCGCTGTGCAGGAGTTTTGGTCCACACATCTTTGCAGAATTGTTGTAATTCAGCCACATTGGAAGGTTTTCGAGCATGAACCGCCTTTTTAAGGTCATGCCACAGCATCTCAAAACGATTCAGGTCAGGACTTTGACTCGGCCACTCCAAAGTCTCTTGTGGTGGCGAGTAACTCTTAAGGCCTGGCTAGTAGCTCAGGACTTGAAATTTTGAGCCCTGCTATAACCATAGGTTCTCAGTGCACACTTGTTTTTATAGGCACACTTGTATTATTACAGCCAATGGTTGTCTCCCAATCACTTGTAATGGTTAGGTTTGAAATTAAATCTAAGCAGTGCTAGAGAAATGGGGTTCCGGGTCATTACTGAGAATGGGGAAGAATAACATCAAGCTCTGTTGTTTAAATGGGGAGATGGCAGTATCCTTTCTTCTAGAGGGTGGCTACTTTTGTTCCTAATGGTCCTTGTGTGTGTTGTAAAGTAGCCACCGCTCCAAGCTCACTCCCATGATAGACTACAATCCCACATATAATTTACTAATTTGTATTGAGATTGCTCTCCATCACGGGAGTGAGCTTGGAGTGGTGGCTACTTTACAGCACACACATGGATCATGGGGAACAAAAGTAGCCACCCTCCAGAAGGAAGGAAAGTGTCAGCACCACCAATTCAGAGATGATTTAAGGATCTACAGCTGAGTGATACCCAAATAAGATATATTTTTGTTGTTAGTAAAGGTAATTGAATATATTTTTAAGATTTAACTCCTGAGTTGAGTGTCACTTTAATTGAGTACGGTAGGGATGCACCGATACCGAGAAGTAGTATTTGGGTGAGTACTCATACTCACCCAAATGCTCCAGATACTTATCCCGATACCAGAACTTCTGGTATTAGGAAGCCGGCTCCATGCTCCATCAGCACCAGGGAGTATGGAGCTGGCTTCCCGACCAATCAGGAAGCTAGGGGGTGGGTAATGACTTGCCCCCCGGCTTCCTGATTGGCCAGAAAGCCAGCTCATAGCTTCCTCGTCAACTTGTGACGAGAAAGCATGGAGCCGGCTTCCCGCCCAATCAGGAAGCCGGCCGCCTTGTGATGGTCATTACACGCCGCCCGGCTTCCTTAATGGGACTTTCGGTACCGAAAAATAAATATCAGTACTCGTACTCCGTACCCCAAAAAAAACGTATCCGTGCATCCATAGAACATGGCTATTTATTCAAATAAATAAATCAATGTAATTCCTATAGATGCTGATTTCTACAAGCAATATAGAAAAATGACAGTAAGCATTGTTCCCTTGCTGCAACATGCATTTATTGTTTTGTCTTTCAGGGTGGGCGATGCTGTGTTTAACTTTTTATTGGTTTGGTATTACTGCACACTTACAATCCGTGAAAGCATTTTAATCAATAATGGTTCCAGGTTAGTGAAATTTTGAATTGTTTTCTAATATATATGGAGAGTACATCAAAGCGGAACTAAACCCACTAATTTTAATGGTTTTACAAAACCATTACTGTACATGCAAGGCATAACTGTTACAGTTGTCTAGGTGCTCTCATAGCTGATCACATGTGCAGCACTATGGTAACCACAGTTCTAAATGGAGGCTAAGATGGCACCTTCTTCAGCTGTAAAGTTTAGGAGGATTTAGTTCCAATTTTAGAGGTAAAATGACTTAGTGGCTCATTTATAATGGAAAGCGGATATTCCTATCTACTCTCCATTATACACCACATGGTCCATCTAATTTCTAAAAATCACAACACGGTGTGTAGCTAGCAAAGCTACATGAAGTTCCCTCTGCTCAATCAAGCACAGGGAGCTCCATGATTTGACAAGAGACTAGATCATGTGACCAGGCTGTGCTCTCTTTTTTTTTTTTTGTATATAGAATTTTTATTATAGAATTGTCATTTAGTTGTGTTGATCTAAGCCGGCTTCAGCATCCAGAACCTGGCAGCACATAAGGACATTGCTGTGCTATATAAATCTGTGGTGCTATTTGAATGCAGTAAATGCTTTTTAAATGAGCCCCTTAGTCCGGAACTACCTTCCAAACATTGTCACCAATTTCAGAATCCAAATACCTGCCATTTTGACGACTATTATAGGGGTATTGTTTGCCCATTTCATTTCTGTTAGGCTAAGGCTAAGCCTATCAATAGCTCAGTTCAAATTGAAGGCTGACAGGCTGGCTTAGTGGCTTTTGGTATCTCTAAGTTGGGTCTACTCTGGTAGACTTTCGAACGAACCTTCATGCAAAAAATCTTGGTGGAATGTTCGATAATCCTATCAGAGACTTGATGAATGTTGTTCGAAATTTTCTTTGACTTTCGTTTTGATTTGTTAGAATTTTGTTCGATCAAAAAGAAAAACAATCCAACATGATCCTTGGAATTTTTTCGTCACAGCGGTCTAAATTAATCATCAAATTGACCCCATCAAATGAACGTTCTGAACCCGATTTAGATTGTTTAAAATATATTCAGTTTATACCTTACTTTACTGTAAGTAATGTAAGCTGCCACCTTCTAGTGCAGTTGATAGTGCATGATATGACAACAACAAAAATATTGGTTAAAAAAAAAAAACCCCTCTAGTCACCAAAATATAGAACCACAATAAAGGCCATTGGGTGGGCACGTTTATACATGATGGACATTTGCCATCCTGCTGAGAGGAGGGGTGCAGGTTTTCGTGTTTTAGGACTTGTGTGAATGCTTTATGCATATAAGCTTTGTACTTTGCTTTCACAGGATTAAAGGCTGGTGGGTCCTAAACCATTATATATCCACCTTCCTCTCAGGTGTCATGTTAACCTGGTAAGTTTAAATGTTATAGCACTTTTTTTCCTAATCACTCTGGTAAACTGGATTTCAAAATGGAAAGTCAGCCACTAGTATGTTCATTAAGGAACTTTTTTCTTTTGTGATCATGCCCCCAGATTTGAGAGTGCATGTAATGTGAATTTACTCTAGGTCCTGCCTATTTCTAAGGCAGGAAGTCTGGAGTGTTGCTCTGCCTGGGGACTGGCTTTTTGAGGACGTTTGATAACTGTTACATAGGCCATAAAAGTTCATAGACCTCTTCATAGTTCAAAATGGCACTATTCATACTGAAAGTATAGGAGAAATATGTAACCTGCCATTGTTAACCTCCTTCACAAATTACTAGATCTCTATCTGTCTTGCTGATCCTTTGGCTTCTCAAGGTGTTCCCCAGAAAAAGCATGCAGATTGAATACTGTGACTTCACAGGCCGCATGCTGATTCCTCCCTAAATGCCAGCCTAAGATTTTCTCAAATACTGTTTTTACTCCATTGCTAATACAGGTCAATTTATATATATTTATATATATATATATATAAACCAGTTGTTTATGAATCTGCATGTGTCCTGTATTGTTCTCCAAGAAACGGATTTTACTGGTAAGTCAAAAATCCTTTTTTTGGCAAAAGAGACATACACTGATCAGCCTTAACATTATGACCACTGACAGTTGAAATTAATAACATTGATTATCTTGTTACAATGGCCCCTGGAAGTGGGTGGGATATATTAGGCAGCAAGTGAACATATTCTCTCTGAAATCGATGTGTTGGAAGCATAAATGGGCAAGCGTAAGAATTTGACTTTGTCAAGGGCCAAATTGTGATGGCTAGAAGACTGGGTTAGAGCTACTCCAAAACTGCAGCTCTTGTGGGATGTCTACAGTAGTCAGGATCTACCAAAAGTGGTCCAAGGAAGGGAAAACCGGTGAACCAGCGACAGGGTAATGGGCAGCCAAGGCTCTTTGATATATGTGGGGAGCGAAGGAGGCCTCACCTCGCAACTTACAGGACTTAAAGGATATGCTACTGATGGCTTGGTACCAGATACCACAGCATACCTTCAGAGGTCTAGTGGAGTCCATGGCTCAACGGGTCAAGCTGTTTGGCAGCAAAAGGGGGGAACCAATCAGTATTAGGGAGGTAGTCGTAATGTTATGACCGGTGTATAAAGTCTCTTAAGCCACAAAGTTCAACATGCCAGCAAGTTTTGGTTTGCTGACTAGTGCTGCTTTAAAGGGTAGTCATGGGCTGTGTTTTAAGACCCACAAATCTAACTGGTTTCCCACCATTGTGATAGGATTAGAGTAACTTTCAATAAATAGGACTGTAAAATACAAGTTAAATGAGATAAAGATTATCTGTTAGATTTTGCCAGTTTTAAACTTGATCTTGTTTTTTAGGCCAGATGGATTAATGTATCAGATGTTCAGAAACCAATTCCTTTCATTTTCAATGTACCAAAGTAGGTGTAATATTGTGTTTGTGTGTCTATGTGTTTTATCTGTTTCCTAAGTCTAAGTCCATATTTTTCTACAATCTGTTTTTTGCTCTTGCAGGTTTTGTTCAGTTCCTGCAATACTATTACCAAAGTGGCTGTTTGTACAGACTACGAGCTCTAGGGGAAAGGCATAACATGGACCTTACTGTGGGTACGTGTAAGAAACTTTGTGTTAACTAAATACTGTAGAAAAGTGAAGATTTGCTATGTTATAGGGAACATCTACAATTGTTAAGTGTGCCTAAGCAGTACTCGGAAAAATCTACCTTCTGTCTGGAATCCCTCCTGAAAAATACAGTACCATTTCCTGGTAACTGTGGGTGCCTAGGTACACCAGTACCTACAGCCTCATAGTTGTAGTGTTACATTTAAGGCACTGCTGCCTCTGATGGCTAGTCTCAGAAGATTTGGAGTGAAATTTGGATGGTATCATTGTATTGCTGCTCACTGTTATTCTTGCCGGAGGCTTTGTAATGAGGAAGCAAAGCCTTGCCTCTATCAAGATGGCCTTCTCCACACAGAGACACAGTGCAGAACACGATATTGTAAGTCATTAATGGACCTAGATCAGCTGCAGGGAGCCTATAGGCAATATTGGTGACTAGTCCTTTGCCCTTTACCTGACTTTTGTTCATGCGTGCTGTCCAGCCAGGTTTCCGCTATACCCACTATGTCGAAGCACGAGAGTTAATTTTCTCTTTAAGGTGAAATTTTGTCTAAAATAAATACATAAATAACTGGAATGGTGCGTTGGCATATGTGCCTTTCAAGCACATGCATATGAAAATGTGAACATTCAACCTTTAAAAGTCTGTATAGCAAGTAGAATTGTTTGTCTTATTTCTTTGTACTGTGTGCACTCCCCAGAATAGTGCATCTGCATTCACTGTAGTAATGCTTTCTTCAGCTGATGACGCATATATTTCTATGTCTACACCTCCGGTTGGCACACAACATTCCCAGCATGAGAGTTTCAACTTACCATAGAACATAGTTGTGTTCATGTTAAAGGAGAACTATGAGGTGAGTGATTTTCACTCAACCTCATAGTTCAAGCTGACGTGTGACAATGAAACTGTTACACGTCGGCTCAATAGATCGGGAAGTGAGAGAACACATACCGTCGCTCGCTCACTTCTCGATCATGTCCCTGCAGAGAGCCGTGACTCTCATTCACGGCTCCCAGCAGGGATTCCCCCCCCCCTCCGATCCCCCAGCGCTGACTGCGGAACGGACTGGAGAGGGGGCCGGTACAGCTGGCTCTGCCTCTAGAGAGGCAGAGCCCGCTGTCACTCACGCAGCTGGGTGGATCTCGACAGTAATGTCGGGATCCCTCCTGGCTGCGGCGGTCTCAGTATACCGCGAGCTTTAGCTCGCGATATACTGAGCTTTGTGTGACGGGAGGACGCTAGTTTATATCCTCCTGTGACCCTTAGAACTATGGGGAAAAACAATTACCCCATAGTTCTCCTTTTAACTAATTTCATTTTTGCATGAAAATTCTGTATTTTGGTCTTATTTATTTAGTTTTAATTGTTTGTGTACTTTGAATACTGCTTCATAGCAGCAGGAGTTATGGCAAAAATCTCTGGTTTGTGTTTTTCCGAATAGTAATAAGAGTGCATGCTGAGCTATGTACATATGGTACATATTTGCACTGTGCAGTAATGTTATTGGCCCTTCATAGCTGATTCCTGTTCTAGATAGCTGATAATGTCTGTTATACATCATGACAATCAAAGGGTATATTTTTTCCTAACCCCTTAAATCCCTAAGCCTTTTTCTCCATATACCACCTTATGTCGAAGAGGTGTTTTGTTTTGGAAATGTCTCAGCTTACACCTTTTAAACCTTTTAGTGTCTACCCTAATATATTAAAATGTTTTTTAATTTTTTTAGTACAGATCGGCTTTAATTTTGTGGTTGATTTACATGCATGCATTTTTATTTTGAAGGTTTTATATAGTAAGAAATAGGGAAAATTTAAAGTGAACGTTTAAGTTTTACTTTAAGAGAGCTTTTTACCCCTTTAAAATGCTATATTGTAACGCTCGATTTATTAAAAAAAAAGTAAACGGTTTGCGCAGATTGCTGACATAACCTTTAGATAGAATCAAGTCAGGTTTCTGTGGATAGTAAATAGCACAACAGCACAATTTTTCAGGTTTGCTATAGTGAAAATTCTAAAGACATTGCAATGCGTCAAATGCTCACATAGTGCTCTTTGTATGCGCATATACACTATATTGCCAAAAGTATTGGGACTCCTCCCTATACACGCATATGAATTTTAATGGCATCCCAGTCTTAGTCCGTAGGGTTCAATACTGAGTTGGCCCACCATTTGCCGCTATAATAGCTTCAACTCTTCTGGGAAGGCGTCCACAAGGTTTAGGAGTGTCTATAGAAATGTTTGACCATTCTTCTAGAAGCGCATTTGTGAGGTCAGGTACTGATGTTGGACAAGATGGCCGAGCTCACAGTCTCTCCGCTCTAATTCATCCCAAAGGTGTTCTATCAGGTTGAGGTCAGGACTGTGCAGGTCAGTCAAGTTCCCCAACCCCAAATTCACTCATCCATGTCTTTATGGACCTTGCTTTGTGCACTGGTGTGCAGTCATGTTGGAACAGGTAGGGGTCATTCCCAAACAGTTCCCACCCCTCAATGGATGAGAAAGAGAAAATAGGAGAGATGTGGTAAGCCACAATCACTGTGCAGCACTATTATCCCCTTCCTGACCGATGATGAAATTATCTCGTCATCATCGTTCAGTTCGTTAACCGGTGACAGGATAATTCCATCATTCGGTACAATGAGCGCTGGTCCGTGAAGGGACCAGGAGCTCATTGAGTTACTGCTATTGATGGGTCCCTTGAGATCCGAGGCAGACCCTCAACAGCAGATTAGGTGGTCACAGTTGTATGATCACAGAGAGAGCTAATCGCTGTAATTGCAGAGCTGTGACAGTCACACAGCCAGCAGCAGTTCACTGTAAACTGCTAGCCAACTGTGTTTACAAACTGATACAAAGTATCTCTCAGCAGAATACTGTATTCTACTCAGAGTTACGAAGTATCAAAGCCCTGTAAATACAACAATTAACACCTTAGTGCCCCCCTAGTTGAAAAAAAACAAAACAGTTTTTAAAATGTTGAAAAAAAATGTGTTTTAATGAAAAAGATAGCAGACAAACATGCCACATTCTAAAATTGTTCCACACTATAATTGGATTTCATTCCTTGTATTTTGTGACCTATAACTCTCAAAATAAACTGAAATCCCAGACATATGATTTGTCTATGATTTGTCCCTATAAATCAGGACAAATTAAAAAATTAATTATGAATTACTTTCTGTTAGCTACACTAATTATGTAGACATTATTATTGCCAAAACTGTGATCATTTTTTTGGAAAAAAAATAAGAATTTCTATATGCATATGTCACATCAACTTAATCCCCATTTTGTCCTTTAAAAAAACAATTTATAATATGTGTAGGTGCAATGCATGAGGAAGATGAAAATTACGGTTAAACAAACACGTAGCAAAAATGGCAAAATTGCTCTGGTCCCCAGAAGTGAAACATTTTCTGAAGCTGTCACTAAGGGGTTAAACTGAAAACAGTGTCTATATATGAAATGAGGAAACATGTCTGCTTCCATGTACATATATAACTTTTCGAACCTTTAATAGACACAAGGTTATTGTATGTTATTTTGCTCAAATTTACATTAAGACAATCTCCTTTACTTAAATAAAAAACCCTAAAATGACAATAGTTTCCCTTTTAAAGGTGTGAGTTCAGTGCTGTGACATATTGACATTATGCTTCCAAATGTCTCTGCTTTATCACACTGAATTACTTTCTATGTTTCTAGAGGGTTTTCAGTCCTGGATGTGGAGAGGATTAACCTTCCTTCTGCCATTTCTCTTCTTTGGTCAGGTATGTGTAGCAATAGGTTGTGCATTTATTGATTACAATCAACCTGTAGTAGTGCAATGAACACAAAAGTGCAAACGTTATGCGAGGTTAGTCTGACATTTGTAAAATTGTTATTCTTTGTGTTTTAGTTCTGGCAGCTCTATAATGCCATCACACTCTTCCAACTAGCCAGGTATCCAGAGTGCAAAGAATGGCAGGTAATGTACATTATTTCAGCTTTCTTGTAACTAAAGGTTTTAGAATTGCATGTCTTGTACGTCTCTGTCTGCACTTTTATTATTTTATGAAACACAAGACCGTAATAATGGCCATTGAAGAGCATCATCCAGAACTCTACGTAGACAATGGTACTCAACATTACTTGCCAAAAACAATCTCAGTATTTGGATTACCAAAGGCTCAAAATTACATTTCATTGTATAGTTAATACCGAGTGAAAATCCTCATGGTAAGTATATGCAAAATCACAGTTTATTACTGAAACATATTTAAAACTTTACCCCCAGGGAATGTAAAATTATTCAATGTGCACATATCAGATCTTGAATGAAAACCTCCCCAAAGCACTACAACCATAGATTTCATTGTGAAAAACCAGTAGGTTGTTAAATGATCACATACTTTGTATCTGATCTGTTATGCAATCCAACAGTTGTAAAGCAACAAGTAAAATATATCAAGTTTCCAATCCATGCATTTTGCAATCTCACTCGAGTGAAATCTCATTTGGAGCAGCCTACATTTTTTGTAAGATCTACATTTCCATGTGGAATGAGTGGGCCATTATTTACATCAGAACCATGCAGTTCAATCCACCAGTTTCATCACGCACTTACCATTAAGGGGGCAATAGTTGAACGGTTAGCTGCACTATGGCACAAAGTGCCATATTGGTCAGACTGGGAATTCCCATTTCTGCACAACTGTGCCATATTTAAAAGTGAAGTATGCCAACTATATAGTCGAAGTTCTATCCAAGCTCACTTACCATGAAACAAATTTACTCCAATTGATGTAAACCAGACCAAAAAAGGAGCTTTGTTTGTACACTGGTAACCCATGTGGAAATTAGACACATGCAACCTACTGGCTATACATTGCCTTGCATCAGCAACATAGATTGTCCAATGCATTTGCTATTCCTCAAAATTAATAAATTATGTTGATGCCATCTGTTTAAAAGATATGCTGCAATATAATTCCCGCAGACTGGAAAAGCCAACCATTCCCAGCCTTTGCTGGATTTAAAATGCAGCAGATATAGTTTAACTCACTGTGTGTGTGAAGTCTATGCAACATAAAGCTACGGTAGGTCCCACATTCAAGGTTTACTCAAAGTGCATTAACCATGTGGTATATGAGACAACCATTCAGAGCCTCAACCGATTTGTCTAGTCTACACCGCCTATTTCAGAAGGAAACAATCCAATTGTAATAGATCCCGCGGACTTGGCTGGCGTCGCGGCTACGAAGGGTGGCTCCGCCCACGGTCCGCTGATGTCACGCCATTCAGGCCCCCTCCTCGTCATAAGCCATTGCCTTCCAATTGTCTGGCTTTCCAGCAACCAATGCGGACGCCAGACGAGTGCTGGGCACCTACGCTCTCCATCCTGAATAGACCCTGTCTCAACAGGGTTACACAAGCCTTGTCCTAACCGTGTCCCATCACGGAGGAGCCGCTGAGACCCCTGGTGCTATCGTACATACAGGCACACGGAAGCCACCAGCAGCAACCACCATTCCCTGTCTAATTAATCTGGGATGGAAGAGACAGCAGCAAACAGCAAGTATTAACCCTTCTGGGGCTGAACTCCACAGAGAGCTTACTTATTACTGTACTGTAAACTGGACTTCTCATGTGAATACTGCCTGCAAGTTATATGCTCTGACATTCACTGTGCATATGTGAATTAACATACTAGCACCATACTAGCTCAACTAGTTAACTAACATTCACCACTCGTGTTGTACTGTGACGTGAACATACAAACCTGCTGTGATTGCTAGTATATTTAAGAGAACCTTGCTTTACAATTGTGTACGGGACTTTCTACCTTCTCTCCTGGTCATAGGGTATTACGGAATTCACGATTAAGCATACGCTGCACAAGAGGAGAGTTAGGCTATTTAATTTCTTAATGGAAGATTGTACTATGATGCATTGAGGTTGATTGGCAAGTTAACCATTGCCACTACGTACTCTTGGGCCTGAGCACATGACTGCTAAGGTGTCTCCGCAGCTGAGTTCCATCTTCCAGCTTAAAGAGGTATAACACCAATTTCCTTGACATTTGACATTTCCTCCTGAAGTAGCTGGCAGAGACCAAGACTTTCATTCAAGATAGATTTGATATGTGCACACTGACTAAGTGTACATGCTCCCAGGGGTACAGTTTTAATATATTTTAATAATGAAGTGTGATTTTTGTATATGCATGCCTTAATGGTTTTCATGATCATTTTATATGCTACTTGCTCTATTGTGGAATATAGACGACATATAGTTTTGAGCCTTTGGTAGACCCTCCATTGTACTGAAAGTGACTGCTTCTGCAGCATGCAGATTCACCGTCATGTTTTATATATACAAACAAGTGATTGTGTTTACTCTAACACAGCTGCTGTATAGATAGCCAAAAGATATAAAATAAACTGAGGGTGGCCTGAGGGCCAGATGTCCTCTAGTGGGCCCTGTGCTCACTGCCCGACACCGTGGAGGTCGATTGGCATTTGCCATTGAACACCAGAATTGGCAGGTCTGCCACTGGCACCCTGTGCTTTCCACAGATGAGAGCAGGTTCACCCTGAGCCGTGAAAGGCTATGGAGAAAATGTGAACGTTATGCTGGCTGTAACGTCAATCAGACCGGTTTGGTGGTGGGTCAGTGATGGGCTGCAGAGGCATATCCATGGAGGGACGTACAGACTTCTACAGGCTAGACAATGGCACCCTGACTGCCATTAGGTATCGGGATAAAATCCTTGGACCCATTGTCGGACCATACGCTGGTGCAGTGGGTCCTGGGTTCCTCCTCCTCCGACAATGCCGACCTCATGTGGCGAGAGTATGCAGCCAGTTCCTTGAGGATGAAGGAATTGATGCCATTGAATGGCCCCCACGCTCGCCTGACCTGAATCCAATAGAACGCCTCCGGGACATTATGTCTCTGTCCATCCGATGCCGCCAGGTTGCACCTCAGTCTGTTCAGGAGCTCAGTGAAGCCCTGGTCCAGATCTGGGAGGAGATACCCCAGGCACCATCCGTCGTCTCATTAGGAGCATGCTCCGACATTGTCAGGCATCCATACAAGCACGTGGGGGCCATGCAAACTACTGAGTACCATTTTGAGTTGCTGCAATGAAATTTCAACACAATGGACTAGCCTGCTGCATCATTTGGTCACTTAGATTTTTGGGGTGTCTTTGAATTCAGCCCGCTGTAGGTTGATCATTTTTCATTTCCATGAAACGATGTGGCATCCTTCTGTTCCCAACACATTACCCCGTCCAGTATAGTAGATATCCAGCATGATATTTTTCTCCATTTGGCCCTCTAGCAACTTCAGCGCCAATCTATAGCTAATTTGCCTACAAACGTCAGGTGGTCATAATAATCTGGCCACTCCATGTATATATCTCCTGGGTCTAGCTTGCAGCTTGAATGTAGCTTACACCTTACTTACTAAGCATAGGAGAGATTCACTGTGCAAAGTGAACATCCTTGGTTAATCCTTTTAGTTAATTAGTCCGATTGTGTTTAAAGGCATGATCAATTGATGGATTGATCATAGATTATTGTGACTCTTCACAATCATTTTTGGAGGTATTCTTGCAGTATTTCATCTGATCCACAAGGATTTTTTTTTCTATCAAGTGTAGAACTGCCTCATTAAATTTTAAATGCCAGTTTGAGATTTGTGTTACATGTAATATTTGTTTTCTTCAAAATAAATAATTTTGTTTGTAATTTGTAGGTAATAATGTGTGGTCTCCCATTCCTTGTTCATTTCTTGGGAAATTTCTTCACAACTCTGCGAGTCGTCCAACAGAAATTTCAGAAACAAACTGAGGAACAGAAGGACAAGTGAATCAGCTGTGTGTCACCTATGATATTTTCTGTGCTCTGTAATTTGGGAAATCCATATGATGACTGAGAGCCTGATTTTTTTTTTTTTTTTTTTTTTTTCCTTTTTTACCATTTTGGTTTTTAGGTTTAGGGAAAATTGTGTTTAAAGTGACACTAAAATCAGGAGTTAAATCATAAAAATGCATTCAAGTACTCCAACTATTAACAATAATGTAGTTTATTTGTGTATCACTCAGCTGTAGATTCTCAAATCATCTCTGAATTCATGCTGACAATGTCCTTCCTTCTGGAGGGTGAATGGATACTTCCCCATGGTCCCTGTGTGTGTTGTAAAGTAACCACTGCTCCAAGCTCACTCCCGTGATGGACTATAATCTCACGTTTAGTGTACTAATTTGTATTGAAATTATAGTCTAGCAAAGGGAGTGAGCTTGGAGTGGTGGCTACTCTACAACACACACACAGAGACCATGGGGAACAAAAGTAGTCACCCTCCAGAGGAAGGACAGTGTCAGTATGAATTGAGAGATGATTTGAGGATCTACAGCCGAGTGATACACAAATAGATAAGCTTGCTGAAACATCTTCTGCATTTGATACTTCCATGTGTGTTGGATAAATGTCCCTCACCGTGGTTCCTTCCACTTGCCCCTACGTCACAACTACGTAACACAGCACTCGGCAGGGGACAAGGAATTCCATACTACTGAAGTGTGCTGGGTGCTGAAGATTCTTTAGCAAGCTTATCTCTTTAAGATAGTAGACTCCAGTGGTGCAGGTAGCTGGAGGACTAGGCATTAATGCGTTTCTTTATAGGCCAAGCTTCTTTATACTCTTCTTGAATAGCGATAGTCACGTTAAACACTCCTAGAGCAAGTTAGCTGTATAACAGCATTTCATATACTGTATGTTTTTTTTATATATATCTCAGTAGTGCTCTGTAACATTTTATATGTTTGTGAGGTTGTGTTTCCTACATGTTTAAAGTACATCTCCAGCCAAAACATTTTTTGTTATTTTGCTTTAGTTTTGAGGTAGTAGGGAAGAGTTCGAGCTTCTGTCAAGTTTGTACTGATGTCTATGTCCCCTCTTGAAAGATTTAACCCTCTGTTTGTCCTGGTCACCAATATCACCAAGAGAGAAAGTGAACCCACATTTTATAGTTGTCACTGTAACAGGAGGCCCAGTTTTTAAGTCTCGTAACTCTATGAACGCACATAATGAACAATTGGTGGTCTGTCCTGATCACTGGCCTGTTCATCTGCCGTCCTTGTGGAAATGATCTCATGATTGTTATACACTCTTTTCTTTGTACAAACACAAAGTATAATAAAATCTTTCAACAAATAATTTATCGGTTGTTGCATTATTCATGTTCAATATCACAAGCAAAGAAACCTTTTTTTTTTTTTGGAACCTTTTTAGACTTTGCAGCTCTAGATACTTTTCTGTGTCCTAGGTAGTTGTGCTATACTTTGTGCTTTGCTTTTACAGCACAACAAGGATCTCAAACCATACTATATTTTGTGTCACAAATCTCCCTACAGCCACTGAAAGGTTTTGATCTACACTATGGGGCATATTTATGAAGCAATTAATTTGACATTCACTAAATATTCACTGTGGGCGACTCTTCCAGGTGTATGTGTCTTAATTGACAGATTGATCTACCACCAGGGAATGTATGTGGAAAGTTGCATTTATTGCTTTATAAATAGTGTACATCCCTAAAGAAAGTTTAATACAGTGAGGCAGATTTACTAAAGGTGTTGAAAATCTTCACTCAATACATTTTGTAAATATTAACTTCAATTATTGGATCAAATTTCTGTTCATTCTGAATACCCAATCCTGTACAGAAGAGGAGCAGCAAACGGGGATTTGCTTTTGGCATGATCAGATAATTAGTGTAAATAGAGATCGGCTGATTCACTCTCAAAAAAGATGTATGCATGTGTGTGGCAGTATAACTGTGGTAGGGGCAGAAACCAAAATGTAATGATTCAATGTTCTCTGTTTAGGCCTTGTTCACACCAAGCACGGAGCAGATCCAGAGCAGGTGCAGACCGGATCAAAACTGCATCCAATGTATTCCTATGGTATTTTGACCTCCAGTTCACATCGCAGCGTGCAGATCCAGAGCAGGTGAAAAAACTGCGGCAAGCCCTATTTTACCTGCTCTGGAACGCATCAAAAACGCATGCAAGTGCCTAAAAGCCCATGTTAAACTTAAAAAAAAAATATATATATTTTTTTTTTTACCAAAACCGGCCCAGAACGCATCAAAAACGCGGCACAACCCACTGCACTGCGTGTGCAGAAACCTGACCGGCTCTGCATTTGGTGTGAACAAGGCCTTAGGGAAACTTACAATGCGAGAAGTATGCAGGTGGCTATTGCAGACCTCATATTACAGAAATCCCCGAAGATAGCGCTAGGTCTTATTTTCAGGGTAGGTCTTACTTTCGGGGAAACACGGTATTCTGGAAATGCTAGGTGCCTGGTTACCTTCGTGATAGAATGGCATCAGTATTGTTTAAGTTCCTAAAATGAAATACTTCAGTAGCTGCATACTTGTTTCAAGTCCGATAAACATATTAACATCTAAGATAGGCATCTAGCATTTTCACAGAGAGTATTATCAATGACTTTTCTCCATGGTCCTTTAACCGCTTGAAGACCAGGTGTTTAGACCCCCTCGTGAACCGACCTCCCTCTGATCCCCTGTGACAGAGGCAGTATGCTGGTCCCGGGCTCACATCGGAGCCCGGGACCAGCTTGACAGCGGGAGGGGGCGCACGTCACAGGACCTCATACAAGCGAGCCGGCGAATCGCTTGTATATTAACGGGCATCACTGCCTGTTTTCAAATAACGGGCATTTCCTGTGCGCCCGAGCGGGCGGGTGTAACGACGTGTATACACGCCCAGTTACATCCAAGAAGCGGCCGGCCGTGTATACACAATGGCTGGGAGGTAGTTAAGGGACACAGGAATTCAGAAACAGTCTGGTTATACAGCCGTCTACAGAAGGTTGGGACACTAGCAAACAGAAAAAGTTGTGAGCAAGCCTCAGTGTTTAGTTACAGTAGTGTCCTAGGAGGTTGGATACCACATTTTCTTCAGCTCTGCTGAAAAAGTCTAATAAATATTTGCAATTCCAGTTACACCTTTTTTTTTTCCTCAGTGACTTCACTCAAATGCTTACACTGCTGCTTGAGCTAGTCTTTTTATATAGCATTTCTGGATCAGGGTATTCTCAAATGTACGCTTTGGAGGCTGCAACCTGATCCTGTTGGATGTTTGCGGGGATGCCTGGAATGTGGCCTTCAGCCACTGGGCTCTGCATTGTGGTGCTTTCCAGAACTTTGTGTATTGTGTTAGTTTCCTGCAGAGTGCTTTCCGGGTCCAGAGCTGTGGCAGTCTCAGAATCTCAGATGCAACACTGTCTCTGAAAACTCATGTAGTGAATAAAACCAGTCTCGCTGAAGCAATGGAAACTGCCTGACAATTGCACGGATGGGCACCTTTTCCCACCACCACTGGTTTTACTGGGGTAAGTGTTAAGGGATCAAGTGCCTATGTCATCAGCTAGCAGGCCCGTGGCCCCTACTCCCCCCATTACAATTTGCCTTTACCTTCACCCGCGCATGCCCTGCTGGGATCAGTAGTCTTCCCAGCATTCCGGGCCGAGGTGAAGGGAGTGAGATGGGCACACTGATGGCGGGACGAGGACAGAGATCTGGGCCGCACGCTCACAAACCGCTACTGCCTGCACAGAGATGAGGGGCCCGGTGGATACTGAGGGAGCTGCAGGCAGCCAGGTGCGTTATCCGGCAGCCTGGGGCCTCTGTATAAAGTACTGCTGGTGTTTATAGTCCTCTATAGAGGACTACAGATACCAGCAGTACTTTATAGAGTAATGCTATAATGCTGATATTATTAACATGGTGACGCTGAATGGACGTTTTCCCGGACTTTAATTTCACTGCACATGTGCCCCTCCCACTTCCCGTTCTTTCGTGACATCACTTCCGGGTCCCTCTAGTAGCTAGGAACTAGTCGTTGCCGCCTCTGTACAGTATATAATCTGCCCCCGAGCGCCACGTGGTGGCCAGTTGTTGAAGAGGACGCGGTGGAAGGTTTGCTGGTCTCACACCAGCCCGACTTCCAGGTATGGTTTCAGGTCTATTGCTCGTTCTTATAACCCCGATGGTCTTATAAGCTTGGTCCTATAGTGCTCTTTTATTGTGTTCTTTTACATGGTGCAACGCTGTCCATGATGTCTATAATGTATTGTAAGTTGGACTAGGATATGGACTGGTTTGTTATTGTACCTGGATATTCTATATCGTTATCTATAAGTTAGTTTGTTGGCGCTCTTGTAGTGGAGACTTGTGTGTTTTTTATGGGTTAGGGTTGGGCATACCCCTATATGCTGTGAGCGCTCATATTCGAATATCCATAGCTTTCTGTCTTCACCTGTGCATCTAAGGCTTACACTTTTAGATTTTGGAATTGGAAGCTGGAGTCTCTGTCAGGGATTGTATTGCCGTTTGTTTGTCCTGATCACTAATGTCCCTAGGAATGAACGCGAGGGTAAATCCAAAATTGAGCTGCCACCCAGAACAAATGTAGAAAGAAAATCCCCCAAGGCGAAAAATTGTTCCAGTGAGACAACTGTCCTGTTTCAGACTTTTTGTGGAAGGTCTTTGTTTTATGAGCGAGTAGCCGAATTTGACTTAACAACCTCCTATAGATCACTTCGCACGTTACAATACAATCTGATTCTACAAACTCCTTTTAAATCTACCAACAAGCGTGTAGTACAAAGGCTTACCTGATTGCATAAAGATTGGGTAGGTCCTTTATATTACATAGATTTTGTAGATATAAATTTGATTGTACGGCAAGATTGTAACATGTGTGTTGACCCTTAGTCTTGTATACAGCAGAGCTTAGAGGAGGGAGAAGCAGCATAAGGAGAAATTGGTTGCGCTGTAGTGCAATTAGCATGATGATGGGAGGCGAGAGCTGAGTAACATATGAGCTTATGTGCTGCTTTTCTATTACTGTATAATCACAGGTTGATCAGGTCCCTTCCCCTGCCAGACAGGGCTGTACTGTGTGTCAGAAACATGTACCTAATGAATGAACATAAATACAGAGCCATTGGTTGGTGAAACAGCTCTCCGTATTTTATTGGTGTATAATCGGAGTAGTTTCAGCAGTGATGAGTAAGATTTATTCTGACCTGGTATTGCTGGATGTAAAGTCCACATTGACCAGGAAATGATAACTTAATCTTCTCTCTGAGCTGACAAGATACCTAGTTTGTGTTTCATCTAACTGGGCTTTATTGAAGTGATCATCTGTTTTTATAAAGGTTTGTTTCCTGGTCCTTAGCCGGGAGTGTGGCTCCCAGTCACAGTAATCGCTGGATGTGGAAGTCCACTTCTGCCTCTCTGCATTAGGACCCCCTTAAACAAGAACTCCATGAAACTTAAAAAGTTAACCCTTGCAGTGGGGCTACCCCCCGCACTGCCAGGATTAACTGGTTATTTTTCTCTTGGTGCTCAAATAAAAGATATACTCATCTGATCCTCAGTCCTGCTAGACAGATTCCTGCAGTGTCTTCTCCCCCCAGGCTTTGGCGGTCTAAGCCCTGCTGGTGTCTAATAGTCTATTCACTTCCATTAGAGGTGAGGATGCTGAGGGGCATACTTTAGCCAGAATGTAGGGTAAGGGGAGAGAGGGGTACGCACTCAGAGGATCAGGTGAGCATAGCTTTATTCTGAAACAGAAAAACGAGTGTTTGGAAACCTGGAGTTCTTCTTTAAAGGGCCAGCAGCAAGGCGTTACCACTCAACTTTTTTGCTTTCATTTGTTTTTTTGTAGTGTATTGGAGCCTCTTGTAACAAAATATATTTGCTGTTTTCTCTTCCTATTTATAGGATACCTTCCTATGTGGTAGGAGACCATTCAACTGGCACAAGGATCCTGGTGCTATATGGGTTTTCCAACAATAAAGAAATGGCCAAAACATACAAGGGTGAGTCGAAAATTCCGGTAATGTTAAAACTTCTGTTGGCTGCACTGTCTTATCAATGTTCAAGGCTACTCTCTCCCCAGTCAGTGATGTGCAGGTGTGAACATGTTTTGTCAGTTCATTTGTAACTGCGGTGTGAGAAAAAAATGGATGCCCCACTTGTGATTTGCACGAAAGAAGAGCAGCGTGCAGTGATTCGTTTTTTGTGGTCTGAGGGCGTTCCCGGTGCCATTATTTATCGGAGGCTTTGTGCACAGTATGGAGAAAGTGTTTTGCCGCGAAGAAGTGTGTATGAATGGATAGAAAAGTTCAAGGAAGGTCGCACAAGTGTTAGCAATCAAGAAGGAGCTGGATGCCCATCTACGTCCACGGCTGATGACAACATTGAGCGTAAACGTGAAATAATTATGTCGAATACAAGTGACAGTGGATTGCGTGGCAAATCATATGCAAATCAGCCATGGCTCTGCCTATGAAATTATTCACAGCAGATTTAGGTTTCAAAAAGTTTGTGCGAGCTGGGTACTGGAACAACTCAAGAAAAAGCATAAACAGGAGCGTTTGGACCCCTGAAAGCAGCCCTGTGAGGACAAAGATTCACCTCTGATGAAGTGAAAACAGCGGTACATTTGTGGCTTGCACACTTTTTAATGAGGGGATACGAAAGCTTGTTGACCGATGGACAAAGTATATTGAAAAGCAAGGCGATTTTGTTGAAAATGATGTATTTGTCTTAAAGTTGATTAAAATAAATTCTACAGCCACATTGCAGATAATGTTTGACTTGCCTTCGCATAAATTACATGGTTTTGGAAATGTATTTATTTTTGCATTTGTTTAAATGTGCATGGATGGAAGATGGGACCCCTGCCCTATGGACTCCACACATTTATCATAGGACTGCATAAATGAAGATTGAGGTCTTCTCTCAGATCTTGTCACTTTACCAAAAGACTTATGATTGTAATTGTCCAATGTGCGGTCCAAAATTCCTCATTGCGGCACAGATTCGTAAAACAGTCTTTGGTTGGAATGCAAATTGATCAAAGAATGCCCTAACTCCAGAGACAGTGAGGGAAATATATCAAAATCTGGAGCAGCGGTGCATGACAACCCATCAGCTTCTATCTTTCATTTTCAAACCTTAACTGAACAAACTGAAGAGAGAAGCTGTTTGGTTGCTACGGGCAACTGCTCCAGATTCGTTCTGCTCCAGTTTTGATAAATTCACCTCTGTTTGACAAAACAAAAGGGATTGTCAAAGACTAGTGTACCAGTGCTCTGTCTGTGTATTAACAGATTACTTATTGTAGAGTGGAGACTTATTTTAGTATCTCTTTGTTTGGAATATCTTGCCAACGACCTGTCTGTGCCATGCCCCACCTGCAATTCATCTACACTCGGCATTGGTGCAGCAACTCTACCTGAAGTGTCAACTAATATGGTTTGAAACTGGATTGATGCAGCTTCAGCTAATCAGCAGTTCCCCTCCTCCTCTCCCTGTAAGTTTGTGCTCACAAAGGAGTCCTCTCACAGTCTGATACCCAAAGTTAATAAATACAGTGTTCCTATAGGTTTTGGTTTGTATAGTGGCCTGTAGCTAAGGCTTACTGCTCTTTACACATGTGTTTACACAACCTTGGCAAAAAGCAGCTCCCAAACGTGAGTGAACTTGGAGAGCACATATCAGTGGGAGATAGACCAGTACAGAGCTGTATAAATGTTCTGGATGTGTACCTAAATGAAGGCAGGCAACTGGTATTTTAAGGAGGCCAGTCATGGTAGTCTGTATAAGTCTCTCAGGACAAGTATACTTAAAAGCGCTCTGAAATAACAACAGTGCCTGCATCTCATGGATGCAGGCACTGTTTGGCAAATGTTTCACTTTGCTCCTTTTTTCCCCCTAACTTGATTGGGGGAAAAAAATCTTTTGTTGAACTGGGTGGTGCTGACAGGGCTTGAGTTTAGCAACCGTTTCTTTAAGGGCTTGTTCACACCAAATGCAGACCAGATCTGCATGAGTTTCTGCACACACAGTGCGTTATACCGTGTTTTGTGATGCGTTCTGGGATGTTTTTAAAATGGGCTTTTGGTGTGTTCTAGGGTGTTTGCATGTGTTTCTGATGCATTTGCATGCGTTCCAGAGCAGGTAAAATAGGGCTTGCTGCAGTTTTTTTTTACATGCTCTGGAACTGAACGCTGCGGTGTGAACTAGAGCCCAAAATACCATTGAAATACATTGGATGCAGTTTTGATCCGATCTGTAACTGCTCTGCTCCTGGAACGCGCTTGGGGTGAATAAGCCCTATGTGGGGAAAATGTTAGTTGTTTTTTTTTTTTTTGCTGGTAAAACTTAACTTAAAGATTATTGGGTTACTGTTGGTAATAAAGGTATGCTTAGGCCTTGCAGCTTGTATAAGGGCAGTGTGTACAGCAAGCTTTTGCAATGCTTATGGCAAGCATTGAGCAGCTTTGCTGAAGTGTTTAAAGAATTCTTCATGTTTAACTCGGATCTTCATAAGAATTCCCATTGGTGCTTTAGTGAGCTTTTAACAAGTTGCATGTAGTGCTGTGGCTTTTTTCAATGTCAGTAAACCATTGTATTGGTCTATGCTTGCGTGTCACAGGCAGGTGCTTGCACAACTGGTCACTGGTAATACTGTTGCCGAAAAAGTGGATAGGTGCACCCCAAACATTCCTAAAAGCTGCTTATTTATTGAACCATAAAATCAATGACGAGGTGGGCACAGACTTCTAACATGTTTCATGCATACAGGTTCTGAGTTAGAGAATTTGTGAAATTGGAACTGAATGGTAGGTTTAAAACTTCAACAAAACTTTCTGCACACACTACTCTGATGCCACTGTGCCCAAGGCATTAGCCATTGAGATTTTACTTCCTGGACACTGTTTCACTAGAGGTAAGATGACAAGATCTGCCCTTTGTATCCCAATGAGACCACATCATAGAAAAGGTAACTTGTCAAATGCACACACCCACACACCAACTGATTCACTCCAGGCGGAAGAAAAACTTAAAACTGATGAGTGGGCTTGGAGGCGCACCTTTTATTAATTTCTGGTTGAAGCTGAAGGACCTCCAAAGAGACCAATATATGTATGGGAACCATAGGGTCTGTTCAAACTAAAATGGTCCGTTAGTGTATGGGTGTGCAAGTGGTGGGAGGTAGTTCCTAAAATTTTCACACAGCAAGACACTGATATAACTTTACTTTTAAGGCCACACCAAATGCAGAGCAGATCTGGTCAGGTTTCTGCACACGCACGCTAGTCTTTTAGATGCATTTTTTTAGTTTAACATGGGCTTTCAGTGCGTTCCAGGCATTTGCATGTGTTTTTGATGCGTTTCCAGGTCCAGAGCAGGTAAAATAGGGCCTACTGCAGTTTTTCTACCTGCTCTGGATTTGCACGCTGCGATGTGAACTGGAGCTAAAAATACCATAGGAATACATTGGACGCAGTTTTGATCCGGTCTGCACCTGCTCCGTGCTTGGTGTGAACTAGCCCTAAGGCATGCCAACTGTCCATTTTTCTCGTAGAACAGATTTTCTTTTAAATGATTATTATACAGGATTTATATAGCGCCGACAGTTTGTGCAGCACTTTACAATATAAGTAAGACAAGATGGTAAGGAGGGCCCTCGAACGAGCACATATAGGCGATCGGCGGGCTATGGACCCGCTGATCGCCTATATGTGAAACACCCGGTAACGGGTGTGTGCATTGATCGGGTCTTTTCTGCCCGTGCGTGCCCGCTAGGGGGCGCGCGCGAGCAGAAAAAAATTGCCGTCTGGAGACGGCAACCCGCAGATGCTGCAGTGCCGTCCGTCCGTTTTTTTACTACGGGCGGACGGCAAGAGGTTAAATTGTGCTAACAAAAAAAGCAAACCTGGCATCATTTTACAAATAATACATCTTTATTAGTGCAAATGTTTTATTACAGTGTTGACAATTTGAAAATCTATTACCTACAGTAGATTGAAGGCGGGGAAGGTAGTAATTAAAGAATACCGAAAAGCCTTGCAAAGGTATTACTGCAAGGCCTACTTTCACCATAGTAGAAGACATCCTTTACTCTTCTCATTTGGGGCAAATTATGAAAATTGGAATGATGCTTACAGCTACCAAATTCCAGCAGTCAATCTATACAGCAGATAATTGGATGAAAGCAAACCGCTTACACCAACTTGCATGTTTTATGATCTTTATGTAACTGTTCCCTCGGGGTCCTCACATCCAAAGGAAGTGAAGATAACATGGGTCCTTAGACCGCTGGAGGCGGGGGGAGAAGAGCAGCAAGGCGGGATTGAGAATTGGTTGAGTATATCTTTTTTTTTTTTTTAAACTTTACCCCTTAGACCAGGCTTGGGGAACTTCTGGCCCTCCAGCTGTGTTGAAACTACAAATCCCATGATGCAGCGGTCTCTGGGAGTTGTGGCTGTGAGAATCTTGCAATGCCTCATGGGATTTGTAGTTTCACCAGAGTTGGCAGGCCGGAGGTTCCCCACCCCTGCCCTAGACCAAAATGTGTGCTTAAACCTTGCAGTGCAGGGGTAGCCTACTGTTGCACCTGTAAAGATGCCTTTGTGTGGCCATGCACATTAGAATGTAATCTATTGTATTTAGGACATTCTAATGATGTCACACATCATATTGTTACATCACACAGAGTAGAGTACAGACAGCTACCATCAGAGGAAGATACTGATTGAATGAATAACTATATGCTGCTCATATGAAGCAAACACTTTCATTCATAAGGGCAACTTTCAACACATTTGAAGCTACTCAACCGCCCTTCCCCCCCCACCACACACTGCAAGGGTTAGAGCATATCTAACCCCCCCAGAAAATCATTAGATTGCAACTTAGCAGTCCTTAGGTGGTTGTTGGATTGGGGGGATGTGCTGGTGCTGCAAGTTACCCCCGGGGCACGGTACCTCTGTCCAGCTTATCCCACCCAGGTCACTGGTTGCTAGGAGCTGGGTGGGATGCCAGCCAGACCATACCACTCAGCTCCTGGAAAATCAGTTAGCTGGGTTGGACACTGGCTAAATTATCACAGGTTGCTAAGGCCCCACATTATAGGTACGGCCCTGGATAAGAATAAGCAGTCATATTTACCTTACATTTACCTTATTCCTCTCAGCAGCTGGCTTTCTCTGCTCCCTGGTGGTCCTGGGATGTGGCTAAGCCCTCGCTGACCCTCTGTACAATGGAGGACCACTGGTAGTCCACTACAGGGTTAGCTATTTCTGCCTAGAGTTGGGCCTTAAAGTAAACCTTTACCCCCTTTCACTAAAAAAAATCACATCAGCATACAGCTCTGCATGCCGATATGAAATCATCTTACATTAGTTTTACTTACAATTACTATTTTTTCAATTTCTGGTCCTCTTGGGCAATAGTGACAAAGCCATACCCAAGTGTTGCATCCTGGAAAAGTTACATCTGCAGTTAATTGCTGGGAAAAGCATGTCCCTCCCCTGAGATGATGTGCATGGCCACATGTCCTAGTCAGGTGTGCCAGAGTTCCAGGGCGTAAAGGTAAATCTAGTAACCTGCCCTTGGTTAAAATGGCCACTGTGAGAAGACTGGGGCAGAAAAAAAAAATAGGGTATGTAAAGAATACAAAGCCAGCAATTATCTAGAAGTATCTGTTTCTAGATTGCCATTACTAAACATTTATAAAGGTGATTTGTTGTCATTAAAAAGATAAGGGTAAAGTTCATCTTTATATATCCAGGCAATTTCCATCAGTGAAAAAATTAACATATTAACTCACTTTTAAAAGTGGAGTGTCATATTCGTCCTACTGTATTGCCATCAGGGCAAATAGTGTCTTACGCTATGTCCACTGAGACGTGGACAGCAATACAAAACAGTTTAATAGACTGATAAAGGGTTAGAACTTCATTGCTGTGTGCCCAGTAGAAGATTTCACGTCACTAGAATGGGGAAACACACAGGAATAAAGAAATGAGGTCATGGCACCTCCTCACTCTATTCAAAACAAAGTATTAGCTTGGGTTTTAGCCAACAGGAGCAAGTGGAAGAGGGGTGGTGATATTCCTAGTATTAAAATGTAATTCCAAACAAGTAAGTGATACACAGGCTAGCCAATATTGTAAGGAGGACCAGAACACTAGAATATATGATTTACTCAGAACATTATGCGTGTATTCACTTCAGTTACATAATTGAGTATTCAAAGTGAACCGGAATTAACCTTTTACATAATTGGATAACTGAGGTGAATATGACCACAAATGTCTTAGTGAAGATTCTCAACCCCTTTAATATATTAGCCTCACTGTGTTTGGTTTCCTTTCCTGCAGAATAATGCAATCAAGTATATGCAAGTTAAGGCGTATTAATTAGGCCTTCAAGGAAACCCTGTGTACTCCTTCTACAAACAATGCGTGATATGATCACATGTTATTGAATATTCTGCTTGCCAACGGCACATTTAACAAGAACAACACTTGTACTACAAGGCAAGGAGACAACAACATTTAAACATTCAATTTTTAAGCTGTTACGTTAGGTGACCCTAAAGCTGTCCATACAGGCTGGCTTTAGATTGTTTTTAATGGTTAACATCCACATCTGTGGTTTTTTCACGTTCGGCCATCTTTCCATATGCAGTCATTTCAGTCTATGACATTATTCTACACCATCAAAAAAACATAAACAGTAATGCATTTAGGTTTCTGATCCACCAGATTCATGTAGCATGTGAAGATGGCCTTTTAAACAAGAGCTCCAGGAAATGTAATAATTAACCTTTGCAGTGGGGCTACCCGACTGTAATCATTAACTGGTCATTTTGGTCTAGGGACTAAAATAATATATACTCGCCTGCAGCTGCAACTAGACTAGTCCCTGCAGCCTTTTCTCCCCTAGGCTCCACAGTCTAAGGACCCATGAAGTCATCATGTCTGCATCAGACGTGAGGACATCAAGGGACAGTCTACTGCCAGAGCAGAGGGCTAGAGAGGTGATCGTTTAATGCCACAGATCAGAGTATCAGGTGAGTGTGCGTGCTTTATTTCAGCTCCTAGAGCAAAATGAGCAGTTAACCCTTGCAGTGCAGGGTTAGCCGTACTGTAAGGGCTAATTTTTACATTTCCTTTAGAAGGAGTCTCACCTTGAATTTTGCTTCACAGCTCAGTCACCTAACTCAGTGTATGATGTTATTTTTTATTCCACACTTTTCTGTGTGGTGGAAACTGAGATACAGACTTTGGCAGTTCACTCCTCTATATTCCCAAACATGATCTGCAAAGTAGACCGCTTTTGTCTCACTGTCCCACAAGGCTCCCATTTCAGTTCCAGTGCCTATGCTGAATCCTGTGAGAACGTGTACCCCCCCCCCCTCTGTATTTGTGTGACATTGCTTGTGTCTGGAAAGAGCAGGCACAGAGATAAGAGCTGTCAATCAGGAATCCATCTCCTTTGCAGAGTGTGGTCAGGAATGAAAAGGATTGAGCTGTCAAAGACTGTATCTCGGTTTTCTCTTCACATAGAGTATGGGATAAAAAGCAACATACACTGACAGAGTTAGGTGACTGAGGTGTGAACATAATAAAGGCGAGATGTCTTCTTTAAGATCCTTTGTACTCTTTATAGTTACACTATTTGTAACACAGATGCACTGATAACGTTCGCTCTGTGTGAAAACCTCCCCTTGTATGGTCAGTCTACCTTCTATGTGAACAGATGTAAGAAAACTCACTAGATATGATTTGTAGTTGGATTTTTGTTACAGATCTATCTCCAGAAGAAGCATGACAACAAGCTTCCCCTTCATCAAAACAAAATCTATTTACTGATGCAGTTAATCATTTTTTTTGACAGATCCGTCTATTTTAAGTACCTGAATTAATTTGTTTTAAACAGTAGTCTCTAGAATTTGTTGACTTTCCCTGTCTTCTTGGCCACATGTAGACATCTGTAGTCCAAGCTGGAAGCATGCTTATCCATCAGGAGTATAGAGTCTGATCAGATGCTGCAGCTCTGTTGGATAGCCGCTAACTGGACAGCGTTGGTGATTTTTTACATAGTAATAAGCACATCTGTAGCAAAAGACATAGCCGGAGGTGCCAAGCGCTGTGTCGTTAACTCGCACTTTACGGCAGAGGGGGCACACTGTCTTTAGCTTGGGTAGAAGAGGGGAGTATGTTTCCAGTTCGAAGTGAATAGGTGGAGAAGGAGCAGGCAGGGAGCTTAGAGATTTAATTGTATCTTGGTTTTCTGTTGAATACCACCACTCTAGGAACTGCAAGAAGAAGACCCCCAATGACAGGCTGGAGGAGAGAGTCACGGACACACCACCAAGGGCTCTTTTCACAATGCTGCCCACGCTGCAATAGAAACAGTGAAAAGTTAGAACACGGCAAGAAGGACAGTGTGGGCAGAAGCAGTGCCTATAACATTCTATGAGCCATTTGCTTTTCTGTTCTTGAAATCATAAGTACATTTTTATAGTAGATCTGCAATCACCCCCACAAGAGCAGCAGTAAAGGTAGCAGATATCACTGTGGCTAACGGACTGCATGACTACAGCGGCTTGCTAAGGGTGTATTTAAAGATCTCTGAGATTTTATTAAACTTACCCTTGCAGTGGGGTTACCCCCACACTGAAAGGGTTAAGTGCTCATTTTAGTTTAGGGACACAAACAAAGACGATATACTCACCTGATCCTCAGTCCTGTGACCGCACACATTCCTGCCTCTCTGCTTTGGCTCTGGTCCCTTGGTGTCCTGAAGTCTAAGGCAAGTCAATGGACCTGCATAAAATCTAATGACATCAGCAGTCCTTAGACCGCCGGAGCCCAGGGGAGAAGAGGCTGCAGGAGTACAGTATATCTGCTTTATTTGAGCCCCTAGACCAAAATGAGCAGTTAACCCTTGCAGTGCAGGGGTAGCCCTACTGCAAGGGTTAGTTTTGTAATTTCTGGATTTCCTCTTTAAATAAATCAAAGAATAAATTCAGCCGCAACTTACCTCAGTACAGATTTTGTTTTTTCTGGTCGGCTCTCCATGGCTTGTAGGTCTTCTATGGTGAGTCCAGCAAGCTGCACTCCAGCTAACCTGAGCAGAGGAGAGTGATGCTGTGTATTCCACAGAATGTATCGGAGTTGATAAAACAGAAAACAACCTTCCCATGACAGTCTTATATAGGGGTAGGATGCCAAAATTGCTTTATAGCACCTTTTGCGGAATGACAATGGGTTTTGTATAGAATAATCTGCCTCTTCTCGAAGTCTGTTCACTAGTTTGTCCAGCTTCACTCGTAGATAAGGTACCAGCACAAGCAGCAGTAAGGACTTCCAATACTCTCTCCTTGGTAAGGTACGCGCCCCACTGCTGCTACACATGACCACACGTTTCAGTCCGTAGAAGTTCTCAGAGAAAGAAGCACTTGCCCAAGACAAATAGTGCTGCTGCAGCAGCAGATCTAAAAAGGAGTAAAGCTCATCAAACCACCTCCAAAGGGGGCCATACCGTGCCGGATTAGATTCAGCAAAGACCTGTAAAGTTTGACAAGAAAAACCTTCAATTAGACGTTTCAACTAATCTCTGTGTATGTCTCTTTGCCCGCCCCCCCCCCTCCTTTAAAAAAAATAAAAATCACTATGTATGTAATTTATCCTACTTGCTCTGTCAGCTATAATAACTGAATGAGAACTGCAAACTAGGATACCAAGCAAAATACATTGGAAACAGCCCAAATACACATGACCTAACATATTTATTTTATTGTTTATACAGTATGTCATCACCAACCAAATATGCAGGTTTACTAACATGGTTGTCATACAGTTTAGTTCAATAAGTTTTTATTAAGGGTTTCATAAGACTTAAAAGGTAAAAACTTGACATACAAAAGCAAAAATCAAAGTCGCTGTACAACAGTAATAAAAAACAAAAAGGGCGCAACGCTAGGTGGGCTAACTGACCGGGTCGGAAGACCCAGGGAAGGTGACATGTCACCGACCCGGTCAGTTAGCCCACCTAGCGTTGCGCCCTTTTTGTTTTTTTGTTTCTAGTTTGCATATCCACAGGCACTCCTCCTGGGCTTCAGGGCTGCACACTATGTAGGGTCACACATTGTTTACCCCCTCAACATCATTACAAGAGCGCTGTTTGTACGATTTGTGTTTTTGTACAACAGTAATGCAAACATAAAAGGTCCAAAGCCTCGGAGCAGTCATGAATATACATCCCCGGGCCAGAGGGTCCAGAATAGAGGAGGAACATTACCCGTATGGGTCTCACTGTGTTGTGCCACTTTGTGGCCTTTATGGCCGACCCTCCTGCTGGGGATGGCCCAGGAGATAGTATCCAATTAGGGACGTATAAGCCCGGCCCGGCAGTTACTGTGACCAGACTAACATGTAGAAGAGAGACCTTCCATTAGGGCAGACCATGCACTGGAGCAGAACAGTCAGATATCATAGGAAGGAGACCACCAGGGCTGAAAGAAGCGAGTGGGACAAAAAGAGACATGGGAGAAAATAGATAGCTGACAAGAGGAAGGGAGGAAAATGAACAGGAAAGCTAAGTGAAGGGAAGGTGAGGAGGAGCTGAGTTCAGAGAGAAAAGTCAGTTCAGAGAGGAACCCAGGGACCAGGGCCAGGCGAGCCCTGTCTACGCCCCACCCCCCCCCAACCCCCGTCAGAGTGCAATGGGCCCCTTGGAGAAACCCAGAATGCCTAGGGAAGGACCACAGCCGAGAATGCATCTGAGGCATGGAAGGCCAACCATACGGACCAGGTGACAGTGTATCTCTCTGGTGTCATGTTCATCCGCCAACAATCGTTCCCGGTCTGCAATTCGATCCATTTCCATAGTCCATTCTGCCAAGGTAGGGAGTACAGGTGTACGCCAGTGCCGGGGGATAACTGTCCTCGCGGCGGTGAGAAAGTGCCTCAAGAGGCCCCTTTTTACTGATTTTAGGGAACCTGGTACCATAGTTAACAGTGCAATACGGGGGTCGTTGGGAATCGCTGTACCTGTCAACCGGTGATGGACATCTAACACTGCCTGCCAGAACTCTTTAAGAGGAGGGCAACTCCACCAAATATGTGTCATATGGCCAGGAGAGGCCTGACAACGCCAGCATGAGTCTGGGACCTGTGGATAAAACCGGTGGGGCACCTATACCACCTGGTTAAAATTTTCAGATTTTTCTCGTGAGCCTTGCAAGCAATAAAGAGTGAGTGAGATAGAACAAAAGACTTCTCCCAGTCCAACGCACTGATGGGAAGTCCTAGCTCTTGTTCCCATACTGAGACATAGCCCGGCAGTTCCGAGGAAGAAGAGAGAAGGGAGTAGAGTAATGTGACCGTGTGGGCGGGGGGAGAGGATTGTAAGAGGAGGGAGTCAAAAGCCGTAGGCGTCGCTTCGAAGACCTCAGGGTGAGGGAATGAGGAGACAAAAGAACAAAACTGTCAGCCAAACACGTGTCCCCGATTGAGGGTTCTACCGTGGAGTCCCGGATTGCCACCACCAAACGTCTGTGAGAGTCCCTGGTCCATCTACCGAAGGCAGACAGACGCATCGCTGGAGGGAACGCTGGGTTATTAAAAAGGGGCGTCATGGGGCCAGCGTATGAGGAAAGTCCAGAGGTGGAGACCCATCTATCCCACAAACGTAGGGTGTGTAGTGTCAAGACCGGGAAGGAGGGAGGCAGAACACGAAACTTTGGGATGATCCAAGCCAGGGCCTGCAGGTCGAAACCCGTAAGCACCCCCTCAAGTTAGACCCATTGTTTGTAATCAACTCTATGGAACCAGTCCGTGATACGCAGCAAGTTCTCCGAAGGAGGGGATCGTAATTGAGGGCAAATAACTGAGATGTGTCCGAGGAGAGTTGGATTCCTAGGTATTTTATTGAGGTTTGGCAGATGCGGAACGGGAAGTTAGTTCGTAACCGAGATAGTCCCACCTCGTCCAAGGATACATTCAGGATCTCTGATTTGGTGAGGGGTTGTCATACAGTTTATACAAGTAAATACCCCTTTGCTTTGGGTATGTTGACATTATCCTCTTGCTGAGGTTATGGCTACCAAGTAGGCCAGATTCAAACAGAAATAAGCCAGGCATTCTTAGTTCATCTAGAATGAAAGACATTCACTTGGAGGGGAATGGAGCCTGTTCTGTCCCCGCTTTAGGCTGCCCTTTGGCCTACATATAGCACGACATACATTTCAACCCTCCTATTCTGCAATAAGCCAGACTGAGTGAAATCTTGATGCTTTATTAACAAAACAGGGTGGGGTGAAACTGTTAAAGAACATGGAAACATACAATCAGTATGTAAAACATGTAAATATGTCAGCTCACAACTATAGGAAGAAACAAGTCCATCCATACCAGCGATGCTGCCTAAAAGAGATTTGGGCTCTTTCTTCCAGACTTGAGTTGCGGATGGCAATGGATTCTCTTCTGTTCTAGAATGAGGCTGAACTCCCCAAATGCTTGTTTCCTTCTTTTAAACAGAAGGATGCTAGGAGCTTTACCAAAGAAAAAACAAACAAACAGTCTAAGCTGCTTCAGCTCCATCTCGTGTCGGATTTTTATATGACAGGTAGGTAAGCCTATCATTTTTGACTGTTGAAGGCAGAACAGAGCCCATTGTCTGTTGCAACTGTTCACCATACAGCTTGCAAGCTTTCATGAGTTAATATGATTTTCTTTAACAGTAAATCAGCAGCAATATACCAAGGATGAAGAGGAGCCGCACACAGGGAAAACTGTATTTCACCAGCAGAAGAGGATTGGAACAAGCATAGTGCTTAAATTGATAGCCTGTTTTGCTGCAGAGCAGAAAGGTTAAGAACTTTCCAGAAATTCAGTTAAGGAACACAATATATTGGCATGTTAAAATGTCCTTTCTGAAGACCTTTAAAACAGAACAATAGTGGAAGGTAGCCTAGATGAGCCCCACCAGTTCTCATCTTCAGGATAATGGACATTATGTACACCAGGGGTATACAAACTTCGCTGTCCAGCTATTGAGTAACTACAAGCCCCATAAGCCATTGCAAGGTTCTGACACCCACAAGCATGACAGTAGGACCAACATCTTGCCATTTGAGAACCCTTGTCTTTTATAGTTGAGCTTTAACACTTGATTTGACTAGAAGATGCAGCTACAAGTTAATTGTGGGAACAGCTAATAGTGCCAAGCAGAAACAAGAGGTACAGCGGGCAATACTTCTCTGTCTTATGCCATAAATGCTGCTATTGTAAGTCACAAACTGACAGAAAGTGGATAGAGAATGACATTAGTCAATATTAACCATGCCTTAAAATTGACATTTATAGCTAGGTGTCGCACAAATTTTTTTACCTGTTCAGGGAAGACTTATCCTTGATAGGGTGTAAAGCAGGGGTGGGCAAACTCCGGCCCTCCAGCAGTGGTGAAACTACAAATCCCATGATGTCTCTATAGGTTGAACTTGATGGACTTTTTTTCAACCTATGTAACTATGATGCATCAGTCTCTGGGAGTCATGCCTGTGGCTTTGAGAATCTTGCAATGTCTCATGGGATTTGTAGTTCCACAACAGCTGGAGGGCCAGAAATTGACCACCCCTGATGTAAAGTGGTTAGGTTCATAGCTTGCCACTTTTGCAACCAGGGCACTTACCTTGATCACATGATGTAATGCAGGTCTCACCGCTGCCATCAAACTTTCTTGGGCCACCACTTCAAAAATGGTCGGCCTGTCGTCTGTTGCTGAGGTTGTGATGTGGGCTCCGTGTTCAGCCATCTTTAAAATACAGATGCTTTCAGAAGCTCGTCTTGACAGTAAACAAGCTACAAAGTATTCCACTTAAACATCCCTATGCATAAAAACACAGAAATGGTTTTAAATCAGATGGTGTAAAATGCATAAAGCAGAGCAAGGCACAACACCGTTTCCCTGTTTAAACTTCACACAGTTGCAATATGATAGCTCATACTTACTAGTCATAAAGTAGGTAATCTCTGTCCCTTTCCATCTTCATGTCAGCTGTTCCCTGCAGCCACAAATCACTTTAGAGCTGCTCCCAGGGGAAGGTTTAGCACAGGAATAGTAAGCCACAAGGCATGCTGCATCAGGAAAGATGAAAGGTCAGATTTACACACGTGTGTACAGTGATATTCCAGAGTGACAGTTCCATAACAGCTGCCGCATATTTACATTCATTACAGCTATATCCACCACATATAGAACTAATCACTATGTGATCAAGGAATCAGTGCAGTAATCTCTGGGCCCTGTGTAACTCTGGTCTCAAAATGCAACAACCAAAAACAATCTGCGCCCTCTGGGCTCAGATACAAGATCGCCTCTACGAGCTTCCGCTGCTTGGAACGCACAATGGCAGGGACACAGCCAAGTAAATGATACGCACAAACTCCTCCCAATGGTGTTGCGCGGCGCTTGGAACGCACTGGTAAGGCGAGAGACGTATATCCGGTATTTGGAACGCAGGTGGGTGCATTGGGTGAGGTGCTCGCTGTTTCCGGACCCGCTGTCTGTGCGTTCGGTTCTCTGCTCTAGGGGCTTGTCTGCTTCCGGCTGCCAGTTACATCCCGACTGTGATTCGGTGCTATCCCAGCAGGTGAGTAGGAGGATAGGGATCTGAGCCCAGAGTGTCTTACCCTCCATTGAAACGCATCCGCCCGGGTGTCATTCCAGATGTGCCCTGCTTACTGCAGCAGATGTGCTTGATAGACACCCCATAAATGTATGCAGAACGATTCCTATACTAGTCCTAGCCACACATCACTCCTGGTTTGCTGATGCTGGCAATGCATGTAATGTCATTGTGATCATTAATGGTTCAATATAATATATGAAATTAATTGCATTGGATTATCTATTGATCAACATTGCCCTTTATTGAAAAGATAACGATTGTGCTGGTGAACAGTGTAATTGAAGCCAGCAAATTCAGTGTTTTGTTTGTTGTGCGAAAGGATCGTTTCTAGAAATAGTCTTTCTTATTTAAGGCAGACATTCACTTCCCAGATCCACTTTAGCTCCCTGCCTGCAACCAATCCTCCCCACAATATTAAAAACAGTTTAATATTTTTATTTGTTTACTATTTAACATTTTTTTTGCCCAGTCCTGCACCCCCCTTTCTCCAGCTGTCATTCTCACTTAGCTTCCTGGGATGTCACCTGTCACATATCCCTGGAGGCTGCAGGTGTAGGCACTCATAGTGGTCAGTGGGCACACCTGGCGGCATGTCATAGGGGGCTGGCTGTAGAACCTGGCCGAGAGAGCTGGGTCCTGATGACATCATAAAAGAAGATGGCTTCCTTTCTTATTTACAGCGGACCGTCACTCCCCATTTCCACTTTAGCTCTGCAATATAAAAGCCGGATTATTCTATTTGTTTGCTTTTTACATTCTTGTTTTGTCCAGCCCTGATACCCCCTCCCTGTTGCTGTTCTCACCTAGATGAGAATTACATGTCCCTGCTTTTACAGCCACCTGGGATATCTTTGTCACATTTCCCAGGAGGTTGCAGGAGCAGAGACTCACAGCGGCCAGTGGGCAGACCTGACGGTATGTCATAGGGGGCTGGCTGTAGAACCTGGTTGAGATGTCCCGATGACATTAGAGAAGATGGGTTCCTTTCTTATTTACAGCAGACCATCACTCCCCAGATCCATTATTTTTTTTGTCCAGCCCTGACGCCCCCTCTCTGTTGTTGTTCTCGCCTAGAGGGAAATTACATGTCCCTGCTCCCACAGCCTCCTGGAATAGCTCTGTCACATATTCCTGGAGGCTTGAGGAGCAGGCACGCACAGTGCTCAGATCTGGCTGCACCAGGAGAGAAGAAGGTGGTGGCGGCGGCAGCAGATTGTAGCAGGACAATGCTGGATGCGCTGAGCAGGTGAGTATTGGTTATGAAGCCAATTAACATTCCAGCATGTCTTTGGAGTGTGGGAGGAAACCAGAGTACCCGGAGGTAACCCACACAATCACAGGGAGAACATGCAAACTCCTTGCAGACAGTGTCCTGACTGGGATTCAAACCAGGGACCCCAAGTGCTACAAGGCAGAAGCGCCAACAACTACACCACTGTGTGGCGAGGGGGTGAAGTTCCTCTTTATTTCATTGAGTTCAAAAGGAATTGTACAGCATATCAGGACACAGAGTATTGACAGCATACAGGCTCTAATTGAATGGGTACACGATAGGGATGTCCCGATACCACTTTTTCAGGACCAAGTGCTTCCCCTCATGTACTTGCCGATACCAATTACCAGTACATGTTACCATATACCGATACCATTACCATAGTACATGTTATGTACTATGGATCATGATTTAACTTATTCATGTTAGCAGGAGAGAATTGTAAATCTATTGCTGTAGTGTAGTGGAGGTGTGTGCTGTATATATGTACTACATATACATTACACATGTCCAGTACACTATAGCAATAGATTTACAGCCAGCCCTGTGCCAGCTTCCCTCACTCTGTTTAACTCTGATCCCTGTTGCCTCACGCGGTGCCTCTCGTAGTCGGCGCTGGGCAGGATCTCTGCATCGCGTCCCGGTGCTCAGCTCGTGGGAGGCGCTCGCAATTCTGCCCTGCTAACATGAATAGGTTAAATCATGATCCATAGTACGTATACAGCACACACGTCCATACATTGCAGTATTAGAGTTACAATTATCCCCTGCTAACATGAATGGGTTAAATGATCCATAGTACATAATAGTACATAACATGTAGTTGTACTACAGTTTATTTAACCCCTTCAGATTAGCAGTGCAGAATTGTAAATCTACTGCAGTGCATTCTATATGTACTGTATATGTGCTACATATAGAATGCACTGCAGTAGATTTACAATTCTGACCTACTAACATGAATGGGTTAAATGATCCATAGTACAACTACATGTTATGTACATATCATGTACTATGGATCATTTAACAGGTTCATATTAGCAGTGCAGAATTGTAAATCTACTGCAGTGCATTCTATATGTAGCACATATACAGTAAATATAGAATGCACTGCAGCAGTAGATCATTTTTTTGTGTGAACAAGAAGAAAGCCGTCTTACTCACTGTTGCCTCAATCGCGGTACCTCAAGAGGTCGTCGGCGCTGAGCTTGAGAGGAGCGTCGCGTCACTGCTGCTCCGGTGGGGTCCTAATGTAGGTGGTCGGCGACTGCCTGGAGTGCCACCCACCGGAGCAGCAGTGACGCGACGCTCGGCGCGGCAGGTAAAAAAAAACAGTGCAAGCTTTGGCGCTTTGTATCGGGGCATTTTGACAAGTACTTGTCAAAATGCCCTGGTATCGGGTCCGATACCAATGCTAGCTTCGGTATCGGGACATCCCTATTACACGACATGACAAATCCGTCAGTTCCGTGAACTATTTAAAGAAGGGTGATGGGGAAGAAGATGTCAGGTAGAGAAGAGGATATGGGGAGGAGTATAGGAACTAAAGAAAACAATGTGTAACCTGGCATCAAAATAAGCAATAGAGAAGTCCAAACCTGAATAGCAGCACTCTGCTATGAGTGGTTATGATGGCATAAAATGACACAGAAAATATCATTGTCATTCATTGGGTGGCTTAGACAAGTACCTATATGTAGATTTTTAATGCCAACCTACATGCCCAAGTCCGGTACAATTTGGAGTATGAATCTCCATAATACTGTGCTATGTCTTCCATAATGCTGCATTGTTCCACTCTTAGCAGCCATTCCTGTTTGGTTGGTGCAATGGTTCTCCAGTATACAGGAAAGAGACTTTGGGGAATTAATGATCAATGAAATAAGAGATTTTCGATCTTTCAATTGACTCCTGTGTAGAGTGAATAGCAAAGCCCATGGGTCTTGTCCCGAGCTATCAGTCACCGTGGAACAATTTGAAGTTTTTCCAGAAGATCTTCAACACTTGGAACAGATGTTGTTCTGTTGTGCCTGTGTCTGTTAATGCTCAGAAAAAGTACAGACGCTTCTTGGGCACACCCGTTTTTGGCCCCAATAGACTTCAATGGGAGCACCTTAAATTTTTCTTGCGATTTTTCTCGCGGTTTCACGCCTTACAAATGTCTCCTGCTCTTAGTAACTAGCTTTCCATTGAAAACGTGCACAAAACAACCAAGGATGCCAATGCTTAAGTGTATCATGCTATTGAACTTCAGAATAAGAAAATACTGTCTAACTGTAAGAGGCAGATTTATTCTTACATAAAATGATACTAAACTCAGGAGTTAAATTTAAAAAATACATTCAAGTACCCTGACTATTAACATTATTGGACCTTATTTGTGTATCACAGTTATTTGTGTAGCTGTGTAGCTGTAGATCCTCAAATCATCTCTGAATTGGTGCTGACACCGTCCTTCCTTCTGGAGGGTGGCTACTACTATTCCCCATGGTCCCTGTGTGTGTTGTAAAGTAGCCACCACTACAAGCTTGCTCCCATCCCATTATGGACTACGATAGCAATACAAATTAATAAGCTAAACATGAGATTATAGTTCATCAAGCATCTTTTGAAGATCTGTGCAGTTCTCAAGCTTTCAACTTTGCCTCATTCTTGTGCTGGGTGACTGGTCTTGTGCAGGGTGACTACCCCACTCGCCCTGCACTTTTCTTGTTTACCCCACAGACACACAGCTGAAATGTGTTTGGTGCACACAAAGTATATTTATATCTTTTGTGGTTATTTAAAGAAGAACTCTGGGAAATGTATTTCTCAATCCTTGCAGTGGGGCTACCCCCACAATTTTGTATTTTTTTTTAAAATAATTGTATTGTAAGCACATGGCGCTTGAAGAATAGCTTCAGCCAGGGAATGACAGCTGCCAGTAGCAAGATTCTGCAGATGGCAGCTGAATGTAAATACAGCAGGTAGTGGGCTGGTGCAATAACCAGCCTACTATTGGCCATTTCAAATTGCAATAGCCAATAGCAGGCTGGCTATTGGACCCGCCCACTGCTTGCTGTGCCCTCCTCCCAGCATGGAGGAGAGAGCTAGGGTATCCACCCAACATATCGATTATTTGGTTGGAGCCCTACTTCTCAGTGCAATCTAGGGGTGCTAGTGCTGTGTGAACAGCATTTGTCTGACTATAAACCAGGCTGAACTTTTATAAATGGACCCCCTGAAATATTATGTTTTCAGTGACTAAGCTCTGTCCATATGCAGTGCTGAGTTTTTTGTCAGCCACTCACAGACATTGTGTGGACCTGGGTCTATCATATATGCGTCCAAGGCCATTCACCATCTGTGTGTATCTGTCAAAACTCTGAGCTGCAGGAAGCAGCGTGTGAGGGTGCCCAGCTTCTGCGCCTACATTGTTACATGAGCTGCCCACACACTTTTTCCACATTAAAAACCATTCCTTAACGATGTACAGGGTAACACGCTCCATGTGAATGAGGCCTAGGAGATTGGATTTGTATGTTGATAAAATCATCTTCATTAGGTGCATGACATTCCCAGCATTATAGTAAGTTTAGTCAGTGTATGCATAAGGCCTTGTTCACACCAAGCGCGGAGCAGATCCGGACCAGAGCAGGTGCAGACCGGATCAAAACTGCGTCCAATGTATTCCTATGGTATTTTGACCTCCAGTTCACATCGCACCGTGCGGATCCAGACCGGATGAAAAAACTGCGGCAAGCCCTATTTTACCTGCTCTGGATCTGGTCTGGAACGCATCTAAAACGCAAAAACGCATGCAAGTGCCTGAAAGCCCATGTTAAACTTAAAAACATTTTTTTTTTTTACCAAAACCGGCCCTAAACGCATCAAAAACGCGGCACAACCCACTGCACTGCGTGTGCAGAAACCTGACCGGACCTGGTCTGCATTTGGTGTGAACAAGGCCTTAGTATTGCGTGACTGTGTACACATTTTCAACCATTTAATGTGTGTTACATAAAAATTTATCTTTGTTCTGCTCTTTTTTTTTCTCCTGCAGGTCCATAAAGGAAACGTGCAACCATGACCGATTCAAAGTATTTTACCACAAACAAAAAAGGTATGGTTTTGCTTTCCTTGGATTTTTACATATTTTGCATTTCATTGATTGAATTATTTCTTCATTAGAGGTGGGGATTTCTTATTGGAAAATGGAATGAGAAACAGAAATGTCACTTTAGAGTGCAAGTAGCTCAGGCATAATAGACATGTAGTGCTAAAAAAACATCAAAAAGAGTAAAAGAGATTAGTGGGAACACTTAGGTACCACTTTATAACAGCAGAGCAGATACAGCTCTCAGCTATTCAATGCATTGTTACTCTTCATCATGGCCTGCATTTTATAGTCCATTCATAAAATTCAGTCTGCAGTGTTGAGTCTGCTGTCACAGAAGTCTCTTTGCTTACAGCCCATTTCAATAATTTATGGAGGTATTAGAAAAAGAAAAGAAAAAGCCATGTACACTGAGTTTAGATGAAGCAGGCAAATGCAGTTGCTGTATACGAACACAGCAACTGTAAACATAGTCTATTTTTTGTCCTCTTCATCTCCTCATGGCTCCTTTTGGAAATGGCTGCCTCTGTGCTTTGCAAGCAGTCTGTGTAAATTAACACTCTCTCTCTCTGAGCTCTATCCCTTCATTCACTA
>NW_017306793.1:627529-728904 GCF_000935625.1 Nanorana parkeri | reverse complement strand
CCCCCCCCCCCCCCCCACACACACACTGTGTGTTGTGACCTGGAAAGGCAGAGCTGGTGTGCAGTGTAACAGTGGCTTACAGGGAAGGGGTCAACTGCTTTACAAGGCAATCCGACCCGAGTGTCAATTAAAAAATTTTGCATGAATAAATCCCTGATATGTCAAAATAAGAGTTTATTACCTTTATACCTTTATTTAAAGGTAACAATGTACATAATCTTAAAAAAAGCAGCCCTATTGGACCAGTGAAGTGAATTTGTCTAGGCTGGGATGATGTCATCAGTCCAATGCGGGCAGCAGGAAGCATTTCCTCAGACCTCTCTCCACTAGTGATCAGACTGCAACATTATAACTTAGTGGCACGTCACAAGGTTAGAGGCTGCAGCAGGGGGCTGGTCTGTGTCTATGATAATTGTGAACACAGGCAAAAGGACTTATATGATTGTGCCATATATGAAACAACATGTTAACCTGGAGAATACATTCTGGCCCTAGATAATGTCTGAACATGATGGTGCCATTACTCTTGTTGATTTCTCTATACAGTTCAGAACATTTTGGCACCAAGGTCTGTTACAAGAGGTTTTTTTTTTATATGGCTAGCTATTGTTTCTTTTTCTTAGAGAATTGGGAGGCAGGTCTAAGTTGTTGGTCACTGAGTCATGAATAAAGATTGCATGTAGTTCTTTTTAAGTTCTAAAACTTTAGTCCTGAAACTGGACTTTTGGAAAGGTCCACTATGAGCCTGTATACACCATAGTTTTGCGCTAAATGCACGGTATACGAAACAGTGATCTCATGTCCATGAAGCTACAATTGTTTTTTTTCATATGGTAAGCTTTGTTTTACCTAGTCTGTCTGGGATAAAGTACCAGTTGTAGATATTTTCTTTGTACAATGTACAGGTTAAACTTTTACTGCAATTTTTCCAAATGGAAGACCCTATCTTAAAGAGACACTAAACTCAGAAGTTAAAGTATATCTGTAAAAAATAAGTCAAGGCAACTGGACTTGCTGTATTTTTCTTGAAGAAGTTTCACTGGACATCTGACCAGCATCCGACCAGCTTTCTCAGTTCTGATTTGAGAAAGCTGGTTGGATGTCCAGTGAAACGTCTTCAAGAAAAATACAGCAAGTCCAGTTGCCTTGACTTATTTTTTTACAGCTATACCATGACCTGGATGAATGAGAACCTTCACAGACATACTCAGAAGTTAAAGGATTACTAAAGGCTGGGTGTTTTTTTACCTTAATGCATTCTCTGCATTAAAGGAGTACTATGAGGTGAGTGCTTTTCACTCACCTCATACTTCTAGCCGACCTGCGACAATGAGACTATGCGTCACAGGTCGGCTCAGTAGATCGGGAAGTGAGCGAACACATACCAGCGTTCGCTCACCTCTCGATCCTGTCACGGCTCTCTGACGTGACAGGGGAGGGGCTGGATTCCCACCTCCCCGCTCCGATCCGCCAGTGCTGACTGGCGGAACGGACGGGGGAGGGTACAGCTGGGCGGATTCCGGCATAATTGTCGGGATCCGCTTCAGCTGCGGCGTTTCAGTATATCGCGAGCAACAGCTCGAGGTATACTGAGCTTAGGGTGACGGGAAGACACTAGTTTGTGTCCTCCCGTTACCCTAAGGAGAACTATGGGGAAAAGCCTTAACTCCATAGTTCTCCTTTTAAGGTAAAAAATGCCCAGTACCTTTCTGTGTCCCCCGTCCCCCCCACACTTACCTGTCATCCCCGCTTGTCACTGCCAGCGATCCTCCGTCCTGAACTTCCTGGTTGCAGGGGAAGAGATGGAGGACAGAGGAGCCATAGGCTCTGCTGTCAATCAACCTGTTGGGCTGAGAGGAGGGGCGTGGCCTGCCACAGGCTGTTTGTGTCTATGGACACACACAACCACTTGCGGGCACGGCCAGGAACGAGCAGGCACGGGTGCCTTCACAGCAGCCGCTTAGCTGATGAACTGATGTAGGCACCTGTGTGGGGGGCGGGGGAGACAGTGATGCAGGACCCCAATAGAAAATTAGGAATTTAAACTATTTTTAAAATAACAACACATCTGTATACCATCTGTGCCTCCCTTCCATACAAAAAAAAAAAGAGCAAGCTTTAAAATTGCTTTAAATCTTACATTTTTTTCAGGTTGAAAAGCTGGGACCCATGCTTTTCAACCTGTTTATTAACGACATCGGGGACGGAGTAAACAGTGAAATCTCAGTGTTTGCTGACGATACCAAAATTGGGAGGGTAATAGAAACAAACCAAGATAGTATAACTTTATAAGAGGACCTGGATAAAATAGGGGAATGGGCAACTTTATGGCAGATGAGGTTTAATGTTGATAAATGCAAAGTTATGCACTTTGGGACAAAAAACACGCAAATGGGTTATACAATAATGGGTATGCCGCTAGGTAAGTCTGAAATGGAGAAAGATTTGGGGGTCACTGTAGACCATAAACTCAATAATAGATTACAATGCCAGGTTGCGGTAAGCAAAGCTAGTAGAGTCCTGTCCTGCATCAAGAAGGGAATGTTTTGCAGGGATAAGTCTATAATTTTGCCACTTTACACATCACTGGTTCGGCCTCACCTGGAGTATGCGGTGCAGTTTTGGGCACCGGTACACAGAGGGGATGTCCTTGAACTGGAGAAAGTCCAGCGAAGGGCGACCAAACTCATCAAAGGGATGGAGGACCAGAGCTATGAGACACGGTTACTAAATTTAAATATGTTCACGCTGGAACTAAGGAGATTAAGGGGGGACATGATTTTCATGTACAAAATGTTCCATAGTCATAGCAACATTAGCAACAAACTCTTTACGATTAATTCCGTAACAAAGACTAGAGGACACCACCTAAAACTGGTAGAAAAAAAATTCAAACACAAGGGGCGGAGGGGGTTCTTCTCAGTTCGCGCGGTTAGGGTCTGGAACTCGTTGCCACAAGCAGTGATTTCAGCAAAGAATGTGGAATCGTTCAAGAAGCTTTTGGACGATTTCCTGAGAAACGGTAATATACAGGGGTACAAGTACTCCTAAAAACGAGATGACTCGGGGATCTTTACACACACACACACAATAGGTTGGACATGTGTCTTTATTCAACCTCAAATACTATGTAACTATGTAACTATGTAATTATTAACAAAAATTAATCTTATTTGTGTATCTCAATACAAATTAGTAAATTATATGTGAGATTGTAGTCTATCATGGGAGCGAACTTGAAGCGGTGGCTACTTTACAACACACACAGGGGCCATGGGGAACAAAAGTAGTCACCCTCTAGAAGGAAGGACAGTATCAGCATGAATTCAGAGATGATTTGAGGATCTACAGCCGAGTGATACACAAATAAGATACATTTAGGTTATTAGTTAAGGTGCGTGAATGAATTTTAAGATTTAACTCCTGAGTTTAGTGTCACTTTAAGCGGTAGTAAACATCTATAAGTTGTTTTTTATGAATAAAGTATACAGTAAGTCCCCTACATACAAACATTCACGTTGAACTCTCAAAGATACGAACGTGTGTTTGCATGTCCAATCATGTAAGTTAGTTCACATGTGTGGCATACATTGTCATGTGTGTGTGCTTTTGTGTACTTTACTGTATAGAGTACAGTATCTTTAGTTTAAACCCAGGATGTCCAGAAGGAAGTGTAAAAGTAGCAGTGATGTAGCTGGGCACCTCAGCTAACTTTGTTTGATTTACAAACAAATTGGACTTAAGAAGCTGCTCTCGGAACGGGACACGTTCGTATGATATAGATTTTAAGCCCTCAGGGGCAGGGCCCTTCTTACCATCTTGTCTTGAATTGTATTGTGATTGTAATGTCTTCCTTATATTGCAAAGCGCTGCGCAAACTGTTAGCTCAATATAAATCCTGTATAATAATAAGTAAGGGGACTTACTGTATATTTGTTTGGAAGTTTAGTTTTCTACTGGGGTGCTTAAAAAAATAAATGACGAGCAAGTCTAATATTGCCATCTTGCTTATGTTTCTGTGCTTACCAAATGGCAGGGGTGGGCAAATTAACATGGAATTTCAGGGCCAGTCCATCCAATCCAGGAGCCAGAAAGATATTTTTTAGGATCCAGCTCCATTGACAACAACTAGAGAAAATCTCGACAGGTGCTGGCTATAATCTTTTATTAGCATTAGCTACCTGGCCCCTGGGATTTGTCCAGCCATGCAATATGATTACTGCTTATTCCATGCACTCTTTGCTGACTTTAGGAATACTGGCTCAACAATACATATGCAACAGGAAACATTCTAATGAGATTTACTACATGTATGTACTGGGTCAGAGTTATCTGTAGCTATAGTGCTACCCACAGAGGTGATATATATTGAGACTCTCTAATTTGCATTAAAGCTACCCTGTCACTTACTGAAATATGTTACACCAAGCCCATACATGTAATGAAGAGTCTGAACACTTACATCTTCTGCTTTCCTCACCACTAAACACCCTTCACTCACTAGAACCAATTCCCTAAAGTCCATTAGGAAACAACCAGTGTTGATCTGTGTGGTCCTCCGCAGCTCACTGGTGATCGGAATGACATTTAGTAATGAGGACAGCGGGAGAGGTAAGTATTCAGTGTTTTCTTTACAGGTATGGGCTTGGTGTAAAATGTGTCAGTATGAAAGAGGGCTCCTTTAAATCTGACTTTTTTTCCTACCTGCAGGTATTCTAATAGTTTTGCTCTTGATTTCAGGAGAGATTTTTGAACTGAAGGCCGAATTGAACAATGAGAAGAAAGAGAAACGCAAGGAAGCAGTGAAAAAGGTCATTGCTGCTATGACCGTAGGCAAGGATGTGAGGTATTTACGAGTGCGCCTTTGCAACAGATTTACAGCAGATGGATCTGTAACAGGAAGTCTTTTTAAGTAATAGTACAGTATGTGCTACACTTGCATAATTGCTCCCAAGCACTAAACCGGCTAGAAATATTCTTTATAAATGAAACTGAAATCAATATGTCCATAATTCATAAGACAGGCCCTTAGAAAGGATGGTATCAGACAAACAACACTGATTTCTTTTAAGCAACTGCAGGCACCCAGTAAAAGAAGCAATAAATACTTCTCTCTCCAGCAAGTGGAAGGCAAATCTTTTTTCAAGAGCTCTGGGTGCCACCACTATCTGACACTTTCAAGTTGGCCTGTGATGGCGTGTCACTCGCTGATCACAGCAGCCAGCAGGAATGCCATTTGGTTAACGACACCCCCCTTCATGCCGTAGTATTAGTGCTAGGCATTGGCACACTGTTGATGGCCACATCTGCAGCTGGATTGCCTCAGATCCAAAATTATACATTACATTTGGCGGCTTCCGTGTGACCAGTCTGAGGGTAGTGAGGTTTTAGGTAAGCACCCTACCTTCCCTGACTTTGCATGCCATAGATGAGAACTATATTACTTTGTAAAGTGTCGCTCCAATCAGACCTAGAGATATAAAAGTAATAAAGTGTATCTTTAGCTGAATACATTTTTGTTTAGTTTTTGATACAATTGAGTTGTTTGGAACCTCTGTCCAGTGTCTATTGTTGTTTATTGCCCTCACCCGTTCTGTTTGTCCTGGTGAAAATCCATATATTTACAGTTGTCGCCAGAATAGGAGAGGTGACATTTCCCAATGGGGACCTCTGGTCTGTTACAACTTCTTCAGACTTTTTAAAATCTTTCCACTAGTTCACTATGCTTCTATTACCGGTGAGTATGGGGCCTTTGTAGGCTGTACACTTTTGTGGCGTCATTATAAGGGATATAATGTATGCCTAAACTGCTAATGAATGAAACATATTCTTAAAGTATATGTAACCCTTTCACTAAAATATCATCTAAAGCATTTTAAAATATTTTTAAATGTGCAGCTTTAATTAAAATAATCCCTGGTGATCCTGCTATGATGTTCCTTGTTGAGGCACTTCCTGCTGCAGGGTGACAACACTGTCCTTGTCTCCTAATTGTTCTGCGTTGTCACCTTGCTACATGCTCTCTTAATGGAGACTACAAGGTGCCCTGCCAACGCTCTTTGCAAAAAACATAGTCCACTGTTGTCACCGTATAGAAATCTGCTCTGAGAAATGCCATACTACCACAGATGAAGGTTATTCATGTAGACAGAAAGTGGCTGCAAAAGGGTGCAGAAGATGAAAAAAAAAAGTGAAAATATTATTTTATTAAACTGACGCTAAGCTCAGGATTTACATCTTAAGAATGCATTCAATACCTTAACTATTAACAAAAATGTAGCTTACCTGTGTATCACTCGGCTGTAGATCCTCAAATCATCTCTGAATTCATACTGACACTGTCCTTCCTTCTGGAGGGTGGCTACTTTTGTTCCCCATGGTCCCCGTGTGTGTTGTAAAGTAGCCACCACTCCAAGCTCACTCCCGTGATGGAATACAATCTCAATACAAATTATTAAACTAAACGTGAGATTGTAGTCTATCATGGGGGGAGCTTGGAGCGGTGGCTACTCTACAACACACACAGACATTGGGGAACAAAAGTAGCCACCCTCCAGAAGGAAGGACAGTGTCAGTATGAATCCAGAGATGATTTGAGGATCTACAACTGAGTGATACACAAATAAAATACATTTCTGCTAATAAGGTACTTGAATGCATTTTTTAAGCTTTAACTCCTGAGTTTATTGTCACTTTAAAAAAAAAAAAAAGCATTCTAATGCATAGGACCTTTGCAAATTAAGGGACTGATTTATAAATGGTTTGTAGAGCTCCTCGATGTCCGAACCAGATTTGCTGTGCTGTATGGCCGCTAATTGGAGCCAAGGAGCATAGGAAATTCCTATGCTCCATCAAGTGGCCATACAGCACAGCAAATATCATGCACACAACAAAGAGTTGTGCAAATCATTTTATAAATTAGATCCCAAATGTTATTCAGTTAGGGTTTTCATGAACTTTTAAGATTATCTGGTTTATAACAGTGACCACCTTTTTTTTTCTTTTTTTTTTCCTCTCATCAGCTCCCTGTTTCCTGACGTAGTAAACTGTATGCAGACAGATAATCTGGAGCTTAAGAAACTTGTGTATCTTTATCTGATGAATTATGCCAAAAGCCAGCCAGACATGGCTATAATGGCTGTTAACAGCTTTGTCAAGGTAAGCTCCTGCAATACATCTTGCTGTTCAGGAAAGTTGAAAAAACTCTTCTAGTTTCTAAAGTGTTGATGTGTTCACGCAGACAAAGTTAATATGTATTTTAGGAGCAGCAGAGTCATAATGGTTTGGAAAAATTGATTTTCCTTGACTGCTGTTTGAAGCAAACTTGTAGGCTGATTTATCTTATAAACAGTTCAGCACTCGCTTCCTAGCCCATCTATCTCAAGCAGAACCATCCTTCCGCAGATGCTTACTTACCTCTTTTGATGTTGGTGGCCGCTTGACTACATCCTAGCAAGTCTCGTGTTGGACTGCCTGCGCACTAACAAATGGGACATTGCTCCTGAGCACATTCTGTTCACATCTATGGGGCATTAGCTTCCTGTACAGCGCAAGATTTGTACTGGCTAGGATGTCAGTAATGCAGGAGGTCCCTGCTATCTGTGGAAGTACCTAAGCACCTGTTGGTGTTCAGCTTAGGTTAGTAAGGGGTGCTTGGGGCAGCAGACTCTCAATTTTTACACTTACCTGTCCTGTTTCTTCAGGATCTTTGCTTGATGGTTCCCTGGGAGCCACATAGCCTCATTGCTGAACATTTCCCGGCCAGGCTCATGCACGGCATAATCTCCATTCCTATGGAAGGGTTGTCTATTATTCATCCCAATGAGAGATGGCTTGTCTGTAGGAGTGAATGTAAAAGTTGAGTTATGACGCGTCCGGTTCCGGCACCCATGTGAGTGGCAGCAGGGAGACGGCGCTCTCGTTACGGCGTCTTTTTGAATTAAAAACCAGCTACCCAACCTGCGTACCGCCTCTCTGCTAAGCCTGCAGAGCACCCGGTGATCGGTCATGGACCGTTTCCTGGAGTCGGCGCGCTCAAGATCCCGATCACTTACCCGGTTTTGGGCCGTCTCTCGGAGTCCCGTGCTTCCAAGATGGCGGCAGTCCCTGCTGTCTCCCCGCAGAGAAGCATGTCTCTGGCCTCTGGTGTGAGGGTCCTGGATGACGACAGTGCCCATGCCCGCATAGCAGCTGCGGTAGCTAAACTGCTGAAGCCTACAATCACTGAAGCGGTGGAGACAGCCATTCAGCAAGGCATGAGTCAGCTCAGGAAAGACCTCTCAGCACAGACACGTGCACTTAAAGAGGTGGAACACCGCATCTCCTCGCTGGAGGATGACTTGCTGGAGGCTCAATCAAAGTTACTCACATGTGACACTGCCTCACGGGCGATGCAGGAAAAAACCGATGACCTTGAGAATCGCTCTCGCCGCACAACCTGAGGTTAGTGGGTCTCCCCGAATCATATAAGCCGAACAAATTGCTCACGCTGTGTTCATCCACTATCTCGGCGTTGCAAGGGGTTTCCGCGGCCTGCACAGCTGAGAGGGCTCACTGACGAGCTGTCAAAAGAAAACGCTAAGGCACCTAGACCGGTAATTGTGCGTTATCTCAACTATGCCGATAGGCTCCAAATCCTACAAAAATATAGAGCTGCGGGGTCTCTTGTGGTAGATGGGAATAAAGTACTGCTATTCGCGGACTACTCCAAGGAAGTGGCGAAACAGAGGAAAGCTTTCAGTGAGGTATGCTCCAACTTATATCGCCAGCGGATCAAATTCACACTGGCATATCCGGCTGTCTTATATTTTACCACGGCTAAAGGTCGCAGCTATTCCTTTCAGGATCCACAAGAAGCATTGCTATTTCTGAATCAGATGGATACCACAAATACTGGGTCTCCCTCCCACTCTCCCTTGCCTCCACGCTCACCGCGGAAATCTACCAAGCTACCAAGGCGGGTGATGGGCACTCCACGCAAATACCGTAAGCGTTGATGGTAAACTGTGTGGACCTTCTGCTGAGTTTTTCTGACTGTTTTTATTTTTCCCAGTCTCTTTGCAGCGTAGGGATGGGCAGCGAACACCGTTTCTTTGTCCACGACACAATGTAATGGGTTCTATAGCGCATATCCCGTTATGCATACATAGGGAAATTGCGAAGTCAGTATTGTATATTTTTTTTTTCTCTTTTACTGTACATGATGTTTTGTTTTCATGCACTATATATGTTCTTACACGATTTGATTACACTATGAACAGAATATTGTCTCACCTAATGCTGGTGTTTGTCTCGCTGTGCCACTTCAGGTGGCCCACTGCCTATTCTGTATCTTGCCTTACTGCGGTTGCTTGGTCGAGCTTCTGGGGGGACCTTCTTACTACCGTCCTTGAGACGCACTTTACACACTTACTAAACCTTTTCATTACTTATCATGACCCCTCTCGTGCACATTCATGAAAATAATTTCGTGGAATGTTAAAGGTCTCCGCTCCCCCAGAAGCGGACCAAGGTATTGCGCCACCTGCCCCGCCTGCGGGCAGATGTGGCCTTATTGCAGGAAACGCATCTCAGGGACGAGGATGTATTTCGTATGAAACGTCTATGGGTGGGAGAAGTATTCTGCTCGCCTTCCCAGGGCCGCAAGGCTGGTGTCTTAATACTGCTTCATAGAAACCTTGGCTATTCAGTATTAGGGGTAGACAAAGATGATGAAGGCTGTTTATTATCAGCGACCCTGAAATGTGATCACACACTCTTTACTGTAACAAATGTATATTTTCCCAACTCACCCACCCAAGCAGATTTTCAATCTCTTGCTAGCTGGATTACTAAGTTTGAACCATCACACCATTTGATAGGGGGGACTTTAACTCTACAATGTCCACGTTGGAGGATAGAAAATGGATTTCTGGGACTATTCCTAAGAGCAGACAATCCAGTTCTGGCAGGCACTCAGCGTTGGCATCTACGATGGATGCTCTCTGTCTCCGGGATGTCTGGAGACTGACACATCCTCTAGAGTCGGAGTATACACACATCTCCTTGGTGCATGACTGCCTGTCAAGACTGAACTACTTCTTCTGCTCTGATACCCTGCTGCCTAACACGTGGTGTCCTGAGATTCATGACCTAGTGATCTCGGACCATGCTCCGATCTCATTAATTGTGAGTCATGCACCGCGTGTGGAGAACATGATCTTGTGGCGATTTCCGTCTTTTCTTACCTCCAACGAGGACTTCCAACACTTCCTTCGCTCTGCCTGGAGGGACTATGCCATGTGCAACGCAATCCACGCAATCCTTTCTACGAGGCGGGCAAGGCATGTATACGAGGAAAGATTATTTCTTATGTCTCGCATATGAGAAAAGGGCCATACAAGCATATCATAGGGCGAGTGATCGTCTGAGGACGGCACACGCCTCCTTAATAGCGGACCCTTCCTTGGCCCGGAAGCAGGACTGGGTGAGGGCCAAGCAGGAGTTCGATCTATGGGCGCAAAGACATGAAAACATTAAAGCCTCTTATGCTCATCTACGTCTCCATAAGTTTGGGAACAAAGCAGGGAAGCTTCTTGCACGTTTGGTTAAGGGTAGATACCGCCCCACCCCTATTTTAACTCTCCGTAGTCCCACGGGTGAGCTAGCCACTGACCCAATACTGATCAATAAAATGTTGGAGGAGTTCTTTAGCTCTCTCTATAAAGAAGATCCCATCGATGAGGCGGCGGCCACGCGGTTCCTAGATAAAATACATCTCCCTTGCTTGTCACTGGAGCAACTGGCTTTTCTTAATGCAGATATCTCCAGGAGGAAGTTTTGGGGGTCATCAAGAATCTGTCTGGCTGCAAGGCACCTGGACCGGATGGTTATACAGCAGACTTCTATAAAATATTGCAGGATGATATACTAGAATCGATACAGGCCCTTTACAATTAAGTATGGGAGGGGGCTCCATATCCCGCTACCGGTCAGGAGGCATACATACGGCTGTTTCCCAAGGAGGGAAGGGATCCGACCAATCCGGGATATTATCGGCCCATATCATTGCTGAATCTGGATGTCAAGATGCTATCCAAGCTTATAGCAAACAGCTTGGCCTTTGTACTGCCCTCCTTAATACATCCAGCGCAGGTTGGCTTTGTCAAAGGTCGGGCGGGTGTGTCAAACTTGAGAAAAGTGCTGTTGGCATTGGAAATGGCCCATTCCTATCCAGCAGACACTCTGGCCATAATTACGTTAGCTGCAGAAAAAGCATTTGACAACGTCAATTTGCAATGGATGTTCCAAGTTCTCTCTGTTTTTGGATTCAGGGACAGGGTACTCTCTCTCCTACAGCGTATGTATGCCTCCCCGGTGGCGAGAATATTGACACAGGGGGCTATATCCTCATCTTTCGCCCTGGGCAAGGGGACACGCCAAGGATGCCCTATCACCCCTGTTGTTCAACCTGGCCCTAGAACCACTAGCACGTCACGTTTTGGTTACACCTGCTCTTTAGGGTATACGGGTGGGAAAAGAGGATCTGCGGACGACATTTTGTTGTTTACCTCACGGCCCAGGGAAGATGCATTAGTGGTACAGGTATTTGTCAATTTTACTATCTTTTCTGGTCTTAGAATTTCACAAAGAGCGAGATTCTACCCCTCTCAGACACGGTGTTGGACTGGAATGCGCGAATGCAGTTCAGAGTGGCACAGCGAGACATCACCTATCTGGGCCTTAGGGTGGGCAAATCACCCTCCTCCCTGTATGGTCTATACTTACCCCCCTCTGACTGATAAAATCATTAAGGAATTGGAAGCCTGGGAAAACCTCCCATTGTCACTCTTCGGGAGAATACACTTGATTAAAATGTCCAGTTTTGCTAAAGTGTTGTATCCGCTCCAAACTCTTCCCCTCCTATTGAAGAGTACGGATATTGCTAGAATTACTAGAGGCATGACGTGCTTCATATGGTAATCAAAACGGCCTAGAATATCTATTAAAAAAATTGTGGCTCCCGAAGAGTGAGGGTGGTGCAAACTTCCTAATATAAAACTATATAACTACGCTTGCCTACTAAGACATGCATTGGACTGGCTGACTGATGAGTCTGCATATTCCAATACCTCTCTACAGAAGGCGTTCCTAGCCCCATGGGATATTAGAGCCACCCTCCACTGCAAGGTTTCAGATCTCCCCATGGGTGTTCGACACAATGTTTTATATAAGGACACAGTTGTGGCTTGGAGGGAGGTGCGGAAGGGTCTTAAGCTCTTCCCCCTTTCTCTCCAATCACAGTCCTATCCTACAAAATCCCATGTTTCCTCAAGGAATGGAGTAAACGGCGTTCCGCCTGTGGAAATCCAACGGCTTACACTCATGGAAGCAACTGTTTCGGCCTTGCACTTTTACACCATACACCTTCCAAGAACTTGCAACACATTATCATTTGCCTTCCCATCATTTTCTACACTTTTTTCAAGTTACTAAACATTGGCAAGCGATAACTAGAGATTCAAAAATACTTTTTGCAGGAGGTGATCAAGGAGCTTAAACTTCTATTCTGTAGGGAGAAACTAGATGCAGAGTCTCATACTGATGCTTGTGCAAAATCTTTCTTTCGCAGATGGAAACTGTTCTTGCTAAAATCTTACACGACAGCGGAAATCCATCAATTTGTTATGCCATTTCGCTATACCAAATGGTATATAACAGGTCAAGTGTCGAACACCCTGGGGCTGTTGGCTTTAGAGCCAGATTAGTTTTGTTGTTTTCGTTTCCACTTATCTTATATGGCAATATGTCGATTGAATAACCGTATGTATCGAAACACCTATCATAGATGCAACTTGTTCGGATTCTATTTTGTTCTGATTTTGTTTTGCTTTTTTGTTTATTATGGCCTGAGAATGAGGCCTACCCATGTCAGCTCTTGTTATCGCCTAAGACAAGGCTTGTGATATCGGCTTTTAGATATGCAGACAGTGGTATTGTATCCAGGGCCGGTGCTAGGATTCTAGGCAAGGTAGGCAAGGTGCATTTTTGCGCCCCCCCCGATCCCGAGTAATGCACTGCCCTCTCCATGACTTGTATACAAACTCCTTCTAACTGTGCTCACTGTCATCGCCTCTCTTACCTGGAATCGAACTTGGTGCCATCTGGCAACAAGCCATGGTAGTGATAACGAAGAAGTCTCCCTCCTTGGCGCTGCGGGGGCACAGCTCGGGCTCCCCTGAGAGGGGAGAGACCCGACTGGCTGGGAAAGGGGCCGGGCTTCGTAATCATCGTTCACCCGGGTGCAGGAATGTGGGATTTCTATCTTTATAAAGCGGGAATTTTATACTCGGCCGGCGGCACAATGAACGTGGAGGAAGTTTAGTTGGGGACAGTTATGTGTGTGGAGAAGTAGGAGCGGAGGATTAGGCCGGCTCCTCTGTTCATCACTGCCTCTCATACAGATGCTGCTGAGCGGCCAGTGGAACCAGGGGCGGGGCCACTTACGTCACCAACTGACGTAGGAGGACGTAGCCAAAGACGAGACACTCAGTGAGACTGTCACTACTGAGACGTGAGACTGCACAGGTCAGCGCCGCTGCGGCCGGGGACTCGTCCTTCAGATGCCGCCCGCCCGCCCGCAGCGGCAGCCCACACACTGGTCTCGATCGGTCACTGTCAATTTTCCGCCCTGTTCCCTTGCGCCGTAAGGCAAGTGCCCATCTTGCCTTGCGCTAGCGCCGGCCCTGATTGTATCACAAAATACTAATAAAATTTGTTTTTAAAAAAAAGTTGAGTTATCTTTAAAGGATGCCAAAAATCTCTGACCTCACCATAATTTCTAGTGTGCTGTGGTCAATCTTGAAGGAACAGAGCTGATCCAGATCTGTTACCTCTTCTGGCAGCAGCAGATCACTGCAGTAGGGGCCTTTTCCTTACTAATAGCAGTAATCTGTTGCTGCAGAAGTGCATGGGGTGGGAGGGCTTAATTACAAAAAAAACCGCTGCCAAGTACCAGCTAGCATATTATATGTTACCTGTGAAAATGGCACAGTTGTTCTTCAATAGGTAATTTCATACAGAACAGAGTGAATGGGGAAAATACCGTATTATGGCTACTGGATGAAGCTGAGGATCATAGGATATAAATGTTAGTAAGGAGATACAGTGTTCCGATTCTAGAGACTGCTGGAGGGAAGGCTCATATAAATATTCCATTGATACTATGGGATAGCAATGGTTACATTTACAGTGTATGCTTATTCTCTTCAACATTCTCTTGCATTGTTACATTGTATCTCTAGTTCTATCAAGCTCTATCTAGTGGCCATGATGTGGTATTTTCCCCATTCCCTCTGTTCTGTATGAATTAACCCTATTGAAGAACATTCAATGAGAAGAGAAATTACACAAAGAACATTTAGTTTTTGCCTGGTTAATGTAGTGTTAAAGAGGGACTCTGGACAGAAATATTCTTAAACCTTACTGTAGGGCTACCCCTGCAAGGGTTAAGTGCTTGTTTTTATCTAGGGACGGAAATAAAGTTATATTCACCTGAACCTTGGAGACGGCTAGCTGCTAGACTGGTCCCTGCTGCCTGTCTCCTCCTCCACTCCAGTGATGGTATGTCCCTCTGCGTCCTCACGTGCTCTACACTGTATAGGATGTGATTACTCACAGGACCTTAGACCGCCGAAGCCGAGGGGAAGAGCGGCTGCAGGGATCCCTCTTTTTGAAAAGTGTCATTTGTGTTCTTTTTAATATGAGGACAATATGTGTTGGGTTGATACCATGATGATATTTTTGGCTGGTCTGACTTAGAAAGTAGATTGTCTGCCTTTTCTTGGGTTGATGTGACATTCCTGTGGGATCTAGGGATGCAACTTTATTTTGTGTGCAGTGCCACTTTAGCGAGGTTAAAATATTCACTTCTTTGCTGCCATTTCTGACATTTTGTCTTTAGCACTTTGAGTTTCTGACCTGGAACATGTATGCAGATTAGGCGTTCAGACTATACATGCTGCATGCTTGTTCCAGCATTTTCACAGGGAGGTCAGCAGTGGCAAAGTTTCTTTGATGACAAGTTTCCACACTTGAATTGCTACCAACCAGTGCAAGCTTTTGAAATGCATGGTTGTATTTATTACACCTGTCATTATACAGAAACCTAACATGTTTTAAATCAGTGGTTCCCAACCTGTGTAACCTCAGGACCCACATTTGTCCTTGGTCATTAAGTTGCGACCCAAGTCGCACTGCAATGGAACGCACGGCATTGCAGTACCGCACGTTTCAGTTTGGACGGGAAGTGGTGATGAATGGCAACGCAACGCACCTCCTGCCCCAGAACGTGTAGTAGGTGCGATTGCATGGTACAGTGCGTTAATGACACAGGACTGTTTGATTAATGCCTGTACTAGTGTGAACGGGCACCCAAATGTGCATTGCTTGTACAGCTGCCCTGTAGAGGTGGCGGTAGCCAGAATGTGACGTCACTCTGGTTCAGGCACCTCTACAGGACACATGAGGGAGAAGTAAATGCATGTATGGATGGAGCTCCTTCATGGCCCTAGCTTCAGCTCACCCCACCTCAAGCTGACACTCGGCGCCGGGCAGCATATTTTAAAAGGCTGATTGGCGCGAGAACTGACAGTGCTGTGCTAGGGGAAGTCGGAGGAGCCCCTCAACTAGAACAGTAGAAGGCACGTGGTCGATCCACTGAACACTTTTGGGTCAGGACCCACCAGTTGACAACCAAGGTTTTAAAGCACACAGTTATAATACATTTAAATAATCAATAAACATTGTCGCTGTTTTTTTTCTGTTTTAATTGACTACGATGGTACAACATTGCGCTGCTCTATTGACATACCATATTTTTTGTAGGACTGTGAGGATCCCAATCCTCTGATCCGGGCCTTGGCTGTGCGTACAATGGGATGCATTCGTGTGGATAAGATCACGGAGTATCTCTGCGAGCCTTTGCGCAAGTGCCTGAAAGATGAAGACCCCTATGTGCGCAAGACAGCAGCAGTGTGTGTTGCCAAACTTCATGACATCAATGCACAAATGGTGGAGGATCAAGGCTTCCTGGATTCACTGCGCGACCTCATAGCAGACTCCAACCCCATGGTAAGAATGACAACTGATTTTATAGTTCCATGAAGACTAATCTTTCTTGGCATGAAATTACTAAAACTTAGTAAATATATTTCAAATGAATCTTGTATCACTAATTTACTGTATAAATTAAACATTACCTTTTTTTGGCTGAGCAAGCATTGGGTTGTTTGAAGGCCTTTAGGGGATATATGTTTAACCCTTTTACCTCAAAGGAAGGTGCATTGATATGCCTGAAATTTTTTTTGACTAGCATGTAATGGGTACAATGCTCAGGGAGGTTGGAATCCCACTATAAAGTGGATGTATGACTTCCTGAGGGCTCCACTACTTCAGAGGCAACCCCTCTGAAGTAGGTGAATGCAGTATGTGCTATATGATACCGTGATTGGTATATATATATGTATACCAAAGAAAATATTATTACTTAAATGGACACTAAACTAAGGAGGTGAATCTTAAAAATACATACAAGTACCATAACTATTACCAATACTGGACCTTATTTGTGTAATTGGTACTGACACTGTCCTTCCTTCTGGAGGGTGGCTACTTTTGTTCCCCATGGTCCTTGTGTGTTGTAGAGTAGCCACCGCTCCAAGCTCACTCCTGTGATGGACTGCAATCTCAGGTTTAGTTTACTAATTTGTATTGAGATTGCTGTCCATCACAGGAGAGAGTTTGGAGCGGTGACTACTTTACAACACACACGGAGACCATGAGGAACAAAAGTAGCCCCCCTCCAGAAGGAAGGACGGTGTCAGCATGAATTCAGAGATGATTTGAGGATCTGCAGCTAAGTGATAAACAAGTAAGCTGCATTTTATGCATGTGTTCAAAGAGATCATTGTAAAGAATGTATTTTGCACTTTGTTTTTATAGTCTTTATTGATCATTTTGAGTAGGATGCTTATAGACTGGCTATAAATTTCAGATGGTCGATATCCTTGTGAGAAACTGGGCACAAAATAAAGTTGTTTTTTTTTTATGGTGCCTTCAAGTGGACATATACTCAAAGCTAACTTAAGGCTGTTTCCTTGCAGGAATGAATAAATAAAAAAAAAAGAATAGAAAAATAAAATAGAAGGGTTGAAAGAAAACTATTTCTGGAGAAAATGCTGCTCTGGTGTTTATCCAATGCTGCTCACATGACCAGAGGTAAAATGGGGTCATGTAAATATGTGACCAAATGCATTTTGTTTTAGCAGCAATCAAGAGAGCCTGGCGCAACATTTTCTCCAGAAAAGAGAAGCATTTTATCCCTTCTGTGACTCTTAAGTTATCCACCCCAGCAAGACTGCTAACATTTTTTTAAACAGAATAATAGACTACTAACGTTTATGTTAACATTTGCTTGTAGGTACAGGACTGGACAAATTACAGGAGTCAGGTTACCAGCGCTCCTTAAATTACTATGTGAGAGATAGTCTGCGCTCCTGGATCAAACTAAAATAAATAAATAAAACCTAAAGCAGCTGAGAGATGAAAGGAGATACATCTCCTTAAAATGAATGAAAAAGTGATAACCAAGTGCTAAAGGTTAACATTAATTAAAGATATAAATATGTAAATCCGTGATTAAGGTGAATAAATTATATTCAAATAAAAACAAGTGTTTAAAGATTGTGTGTAGAAAAAACTGCGTGAATAACACAGCCTCAAAAAAGTTAAATTAATTGTGGGTTGGTGTAATAAAAACCAATAAATATCTTAAATTGAATAGTGACAAATGAAATATCCAAAAATAGTGACAAACTAGGGTAATACTGAATATATAACAAGTTAATGATAAACGTTAGAATATGTCATCGAAAAATAAAATATAACATATAAATTACGGGTGGTGCCTAACTTTTGAGGTTTTCTCTAGGTAGTTGCCAATGAAGCTGGCTCCTAAACAGAATTCCTGAGTTAGACAGACTGGCTTCTGAATTCCATATTAAAAGAGAACTATGGCCAAATCCTTTTTTTTTGGGGCTTTAGTCCTCTTTTGGGTCACAGGAGAACATTTACTTATGTACTCCTGTGTGACCCAAAGTCAGCAAATAGCAGGCTACTGCCCACTATATGATGACAGCGCAGAGCCATGCTGCAGCGGGGGAAAGATCCCATTAATATTGTCAGGATCCACCCCACTGCCTGATTGACAGCTGGCTCTGCCTCTCTAGAGCCAAAGCCGACCCCTATCCCCTTTCTGTACCTTCAATGAGTGCTGGAGGAATAGAAAGAGAAGGGGGGAATCTCTGCAGGGTGTGGTGACTGGCAGTCACCACTCTGCAGGGAGAAGACCGTGAGCTGAGAGATGAGCGGTTTGTTATGACTCAGTTCTCCATCTATAGAGCTGACTTGTGATAGCTACAGTCACATGCCAGCTCTAAGTATTGGGAAAAGTACATTTTACTCTCCCAGTATTTCTCCATTAATTTGTCCCCACTAGACCTTTTTTTGGTTAAATCAGTTTGAAATAATGATAAATGTCTAAGCTAGTAAAGTAATGTGCACACCTCAAGAGGTGACCCCACTTAGTTTAATCACAGTCAGTTTTTTGCCTGTTCATGCTGAATGTGCTATCTGCTGGGGATGTTGAATTTTGCTGTGGTCATTGATTGACCCCCATTAATGGAGTCTTGAGGTAGGTTGTAATTTATATAGTTTATATTGGATTTTATATAGTGTGGCCAGTTTTTTGCCTTTTGTGTTTGTTTTTGCATAAATGGATGAGACCATGAAGAGTTTAATCAATGAAAGCTGCACAAATGTAGTTTCAGGGGTTGTTTTATTTTATCTTGGTTCATTTTTAGAAGACCTTGTTCTTTACTTTAACAAGGTAGCAGTAAGCTTTGGCACACTTGGCTGTGGGTTCTTTTGCTTTCCGTGCATCTGCAGATGGTTGCCTAGCAACATCCTGTCTCTTGGTTAAGAGGATGGGACATGAAATGATGCTCCTAGTGACACAGTATTTATTGGATGCTCCAAAATTTCATGTCTTCTTTGCTTCTTGTTCTCAGCATTAGAAACATAAACCATTTTTAAAATTCTGGCTAAAGTGGACCTATAATTAAAAAGCGCACTTCCCATGAATCTACAGGGCACCTGTGTGTTTTAAAATACTATGGGGGGAGATTTATCAAAAAAGGAGCAGACAGAATCTAAAGCAGCAGTGCATGGTGACCAATCGGCTTACATCTTTTTATTTTCAAAGCTAAACTGAAGAGCGAAGCTGATTGGTTACTACAGGCACTGGCTACCATGTGCATTATAGATTTTTGAAATCATTAGAGACTGCAATGATTCTGTTGTCTTCAGTCAGTGACTTTTTTTTATTGTTAAACAGTTATTTGTAAAAATTCAAAGGAAGACAGGTCCTGCATCATAGCTGTGGTGGACCTCTAGTTGATGAGGTGGTCTGAGTAGGACGGGTATTGATTGGGGATGCACCGATACCGGTTTTTCTGTATTGAGTACGAATACCAATATTTTTTTTGTCTGTACTCGCCGATAACGGAAGTCCCATTAAGGAAGCCGGGCGTTGTGTAATGACTCGCTGCCCTGCTTCCTGATTGGTCAGGAAGCTGGCCAATCAGGAAGCCGGGCGGCGAGTCATTACACACTGCTGGCTTCCTGATTGGCCGGGAAGCCAGCTCCATGCTCCCTGTGCAAGTCAGAAGGGGACATGAATTTGGTTAGATTTACACAGACAATTACTTCAAAGATCTGCCAGCACCCGTGTTGTTTCGGCCTGCATTCTGCTACTATTAGGAAGTGCTGCTATCGCTCCAAAGCCATTAAAATGCACATGGCATACCGATTCATCATGACTTTGATATTTGGAGGTGCTTGGCAGGCATTGAAAACACCCACTCTTGATATGGTTTTGAAAATAGCAGCAGCAACTCTATTTTGACATAGTACTGATTTTACCACGTCTCAATCACTTTACAAACACTGATTAAACCATGAACTAGTAAAGTGAGAAATGATGCTGCAATTCCACAGTGAATCAGACATGTAAAATTAACTTGCTAAGAAAAAGATTCTATAATAAATCGGTTAACCACAAGGTGGCAGCATTTGACAGTATAATAGCTATAAAACAATAGGTACCAATTGTTTGTATGTAGAAGAGTGTTAGGGTTAGTGTGTTCTAGATGCACTAGAGCAGTCAACCTTTTTTCACACAGCGTCACGCTTTGTATTGTACATGCAGATTGGCTGCCAGCGCCATGGAAGCAAATGATGCTAATCCATGGAGGGTGAGATCCATTCAGAAAAGGATGAATTTTGCATCAGACCAGGCCTGTTTCACTCCCTGCCCTCTACCATGCTGCTGAAGCTGCAGCTACTGGTGTGATGGTAGGATTCTGATGTGAAGGGGGACTGAGGACTCTGATGTGAAGGGGGAATTCTGACATAAAACAGGGCTCCTGAGTTCAAGGGGGAACATAAATGTGCTTTTAACAGCCATGTAGCCAATTACACATGTGGAATACCAGTATTGGAATGGCTGTATTAGTCATAAATTTGTAATTCTGTTAAGCTAATCTTGTGATCCAACGACCCAAGCCATACCACAGAGCCATCTCATTCAACTTGATAGTAGCAGCTAGGGATGCCCTGATACCAAGTACCGTACTCGGTACAAGTACAGATACTTTTCAAGCTCCTAGACTAGACTAGAGAAAAATTAAAACGTTAGGAGGCAGCTGTCATTTGTAAGGAGCATACGGATCTCCTGGGATTTGAACATCTCTGTTTTAATGTATTATTTTGTTTTTTTAAATATAAATAAAGGGATGCACCGATACCGTTTTTACAAGTACTGATACTTGCCCAAGTACTTACAAGTACTGATACATTTTTGTTCATTGTCATGTGACAGTTTTTTTCTAAAACAATACAGGCTAATGATTTCAGGACAGTGGTGGAGCGCCAGAGCCAGGTCCCAGCTGCAACCGCTGCAACCCTGGTAGTTCTCATGAAAAAAAGTATCGGCACCGGTACTCCAAATGTTTTGGCGCATCCCTAGTAGCAGCACAACTTGGCCCAGAACAATGGCTGAAACTCCCCTGTTCTCTGTTTTCTGATTGGAGTGTAAAGGAGCAACAGCACACTTTTCTGCAGTTATCTTATGTGCTCTGCAGCAGTGGCTGATTGCCTCTGACCATTCCTCTTCCAGTCCGAGTCCCCGTTTACACCAGAGCGTATTGTGAGCGTGCATCAAATGTGTACAAATGAGTGCGCTTTGACACTCTTTCACGATAAGTGCACAAGCACAGAACGTGCTTACATTGCCGTTACTAGGTACTGGCACCCAAACGCGGCCAAGCAAACACAGTTTTCCCCCACACGTTCGCGTGGTAAAAAAACGTGGAACGCATGTCACCAAATTTCCCACATGTACTCTGGGGACCCAATGGGGATCAACCACAGGAAACAAAATGGCACAAATGTGTGGGAATGCACATTTCCACTACACCTTGATGTGAACGGGGCCTGAGTGTTACTGTACATGGGATTGCAAGAGGCAAGACATGTTAAGCTAAAAAAATATTTGCATTACATTTTTGTTGTTATTAAATACATAATTGTAATAATTGATTTTTTTTTTTTAATATATATCTACCTTCAGCTTTGAAATCCACTGGTTTTTAAAAAGCGCTGTTGCCTTAAGCAGGTGCAATAAAGCAGTATTCCAAGCATGGAAAAAGTCAAAAGTAGGGAAATGCTAAAAATAAAAAAACTTTATTTGTGTCCTTAAAATGCTTTTTATTTTGTGCCTGTGGTAGTAGTAAGTGGAGCCCAATTCTGGTAGTAACCTTTCAGGTAACATACTAGCCAATATGCGCAATTCCGTTTTATTAATCAATAGCCTGAACCCCCTTCAAATCACAATTAGTTTCTGAAAAGAAGAAAACCACAAGTGCCTATAAGTAGACATTGTGTAATTGGCCATGCATAGTTACAGACCCATAGGCGTGCCTGTCTCTGTCTTTGTTGTGCTAAATCCTTTCATGGTTCGGTCATGATAGTTAGCATTGAAAGCCATTGGAGCCAGATTACTCATGTACTGTAAGAAACAATTAAATTACACATATCCTAAAACATAAGAAGGATTAAGGAATATACTCTTTGTACAATTTGGCCAGCTTTAGTGTGATGTTACACGTGGATGTAAACAGTGCATCTTTGCTCAGCAGTGGGGTTTTTGAACTGATTGATATTGGGTTTTTTTTGCTGTGAGTGAGCTATATATGAGTCTTTCACATGTGGCATTAGCACTTTTTGTAGATACAGCTGAGACTTGTTAGGGTATCTTACCCTGCCTTGTCCAGTAGCTTGCAGCATGGCTGAAGTGTTTTTGACACCGTGGTTGTTTTTTGGCGCCCTCCTATGTCCAAACCCACACACATAATTACTGCTGCACTGGCCAGACTCCTGGGCAATTCCAGTGCCACAGTGATGATGTAGGCACCAGGTCACTATTTAACCTTCACCTTGTGCATTTAGTCTCCGCCCTTGCTTTTGTTCTGATCAACCAAGTGTGATGCGGCTGTTACTGATTTCCATGTATGATCCTGGCTCTGGCTGACTGATGTCCTGGTTCCTGACTCCGGCTTTGTTTCCGTTCATCCTGCTCTCCCTGCTTGGCTGACTACCCATTTTGGCATCTGACTCCTGGCTTGGCACTGACTACATCCGGACTTTCTCCATTGTTTTTTGCCATTTATGTTTATTGTTGTTTTCAATAAACTCCTTTTATATATTAAACCTGCACTTTAAGTTTCACTCCGGTTTCTTGGTTCCCTAACAAGACCCTGCAGAAATTACATTTATGTTTTAAATTTATGTTGTTGTTGGCAGGTAATCAGCTCTGGAAAATTAGTGGATGTGGTGCCTTTTATTTAAAGAACTATGGGATGAGTGAAATACACTCATACCATAGTTAGAGCCAAACTGTGACACTGAAGCTGTCACGTCAGCTCTATTGATCAAGAACTGAGCAATCACATACCGCTGATCGCTTAGTTCACGATCGTCTTGCAGAGAGAGGGGACTGTCAGTTACCACTACCCACCTGGATTCCCCCCTCACTTATCTGTACTACCAGTACTGACTGGCGAGACAGACAGGGGAGGGGACGGGCACATCTGGCTCTTGAGAAGCTGTGCGAGCTGTCAATCAGGCTGTGGGGTGGATCCCGACAATACTGTCGGGATCCTTTCTGGGTGCAGCGCGGCTCTGCACTCTCAGCATATAGCAGCCAATAGGCCGCTATTTGCTGAGTTTTGGGTCACTGTGACCCTAAAGAGAACTACTGGCAAAAAGTTTTCTGGCCAAAGTTCTCTTTTAACCACTTCAGGGTCAGCATGTTGCATCCCCTTCCTGTCCAGGCTATTTTTTAGTTTTAGTGATGCTTTGAATGTTTATTACTCGGTTATAAAACACTGTACCCAAATTAATTTTAATTTGCTATCAGCAAATAGCGGGCAGTAGCCTGCTAGATGATGGCTTTGGGTCACAGGAGTACATTAGCAAATGTACGGCGTTGACCCAAAAGAGCACTAAACCCCCAAAAAGGTTTGGCTTTAGTTCTCTTTTAAAATGACACCCCAAAACATATTCTGCTACTCTTTCTGAGTATGGGGATGCCACATAGGAGGGCCCAAAATCCAAGGAGCTCCTTGAGGCTTTTAAGAGGCATCAAGTATGCACCTGATTTTCTTGCTTACCACTAAGTTTTTGAAGGCCCTGGAATTCCAGGACAGTAGAAACACCCACAAAATGGCTGAAGGGCCAGCGGCAGAAGGATGAGTCAACCTTTGGTCTCCTCACATGTGAGCATGTAAACCATTTGTGACATCTCAATGCAAAGCACCAGAGACTGATTGGCTCATAATGGTCGCACTCACCTTTCTAGTCCTGCTGTAATGGGTTTTACAGGAAGCTGATATAAATCAAATTCAGGTTCTTGTACTACCCGTTTTTATAATACATTTAGTGAATACATGACTGCATTAATCAATGTGTTTCTTTAATAGCCTTAATTAAGCCAAAATGGTTTTACCATCTATATAATTGCTGTTGATAAACTCGGTAAAACCCACTTAATTGGACAGAAAACTGTTTAGTGAAGAAATTGATTTGATGCATACTCTGACAAGCATAAAATCAATGTTTGCTTTTGTTTTCCTTGCTACTTCAAAGAAACTCAGATAGGCATCTCTACATTTAACCATTTCACACATTGCAACATTTTTAAAAAATGCTACTAGGTTAAATAGATATATCACTTCTTCTCCATGTGAAGTATGTAAAAGGACAGTCCAACAAAAGAGTCTACCCTCCCTACTAGCAGGGTAGCCAGATATATCAACATGGTGGGGTATGACTCCTATGTTGCTTTCTCTTTAAAGTAAATCTGTCACAAGCCTGAGCAATCTAAACTGATCATACCGTTAAAAACCTAACAAGCAGAAGTTAGATTCAGTAAAATTTCAGGTCAAAATGATAAGTAGACCCAGAGGTAAAGACGGATGAGGTTATAAGTAAATCTTGAGATTGCCTGTAAAAGTTAGGCTTGGCCCTGTCCATCCTCCTTCCCTATTCCTTAATGAGGCTGCCCCTCACAAAGGACCAGTAGGGGCGCAGGAAAAGTGTTTAGCTGGCTATATGTCAGGATCAGAGATGGATTAAAGTGACATTAACTCAGGAATTTATTTTAAAAATGTTTTCAAGTAACTATTAACAAAAATGTAGCATATTTGTGTATCACTCAAATCATCTCTGAATTTTTGCTGACACTGTCCTTCCTTCTGGAGGGTGGCTACTTTTGTTCTCCATGTTCCCTGTAACGTAGCCGTAACATAGCCACTGTTCCAAGATCCCTCCCATGATGGACTACAATCTCATGTTTAGTCTACTAACTTGTATTGAGATGGTTGTCCATCACGGGAGTGAGCTTGGAGCGGTAGCTACTTTACAACACACACAGAGACCATGGGGAACATAAGTAGCCACCCTCCAGAAAGACGGGCAGTGTGAGCACCAATTCAGAGATGATTTGAGGCTCTACAGCTGAGTTATACACAAATAAGCTAAATTTTTGTTAGTAGTTATGGTACTTGAATGCTTTTTCAAGATTCAACTCCTGCGTTTAGTGTCACTGTAAGGGAAAATGGGGCCCAAGGCAAGGTAGCAATTTTGGTGTCCCCATCCCTTTTAGTTGGACTGCAGTTGGTACATAGACATCGCCCCATTTGTATTGTCTGCACTGGCATGGCCTCATCAGACACAAACTGCTTACCAGTGTATCCTTTCTTGTTACAGACATGTGCACAGGGTTGATCAACTGCATTATCCCCTGGTTTACTGCAGGAACACATTGGTTGTAGCTGGGCCTCCTGAACATCCACCCGGCCCAAGGCTCTGTCTCTGATTTGGATTCTCTGATTGTTTTAACATGCTGACTCCGCACTCACACTGACAATCTCCTAATCTGTCACAGGAGGCTGAGCGGTGCGGGGAGGAGAGATGCCGGCCGCTCACAGCGCTCTCCTTGCCCGCACCGCTCGGCCACCTTTGACAGTTTCTCTCCTCCCTGCGGGGACACAAAGCAGCGGGGAGGAGAGAAACCAGGGATGCAACGCTATTTCGTCCGAAAGATGGCACTTTCGGCATTTTGCCAACAGTGCCATTTTCAGACGATATGTTTCAGCAGCCGAAATTTCAGTGCATTCCTACCGTATTTCCCTGGAAATAAGACGATGTCTTATATTTTTTCCCCCCAAAAAAAAACACACTAGGTCTTATTTTCAGGGGATGTCTTTTTTTTTTTTTTTTATGTGCAACAAAATGTACAACAATCCAAAGTTAATCAACATGTATTCATGTACAAAAATATACCGTACATTTATTTAAATACATGTATGTCATCTTCTTCTGGAACATCATCATAACTCTCCAAATCCCGAATTCTGGCTTGATTTTCTTGCGACTCCATTTCCTTTAGAACCATTGACCCCAATCTTTCATGTATGGCAATAGAGCTCTCCTTAAATGAACACTTCTTGTCCAGGTAGCCTGCTTGTAGTGCATTGGCAACACAGGTGTCAGTGATTTTAGCCCATGAATTCTTCACCCAAGTCAGGACCTCCTGCAGGCCAGGCTTCACAAAGTTTCCACGCTGATTTCTCTCCATTCTATTTGCAATGAAATCATTGATCTCCATGTGCAAATGGTCCTTGAATGGCTTGTTTATTGCAATATCAAGAGTCTGGAGATAGGCTGTCATTCCTGCAGGAATCATTATTTGATCAATTCTTCTCTCTGCGAGGAAGTTCTTCATGTCTTTAGCACGGTGAGTGCTGGCTGAATGCCAGACTAGCAGACCTCTTTGACCACCTCGCAAAATAAGTGGCAGCATTAAATCGACCCACTGCCTTATAACTGCTTGTGTGCACCAGGCTTTTTCGGTTTCAAGAACATAAATGTCTGAAACACGTTCAATCTCATCTTTCTTGCCCTTAGTAATGATTAGAGGTATGACTTTCTTTCCATCCAGACGAATTGCCAAAATACAGGTAACACGTTTACTTTCGTAACCAGTGAAGGGAATATGGATTGATGAGGCACCCCTCTGAATAATTGTTGTTTGAGATCCTTGGCCCATAAACACTGCAGTTTCATCCATACCAATCATGTTGGAGAGTTGGTATTTAGAGTTGGTATGCCATCAACAAAAGACTTGAATGCAAGCGCACGTTTAACAACTTCAGCATCTTCCAGCTTGAACAATGTTGTCGATCGTCTTAGAGACAGTTCATATGGCTCAAGGAAGTTATTCAGCCAATGTTGTGATGCTTTGAATTCTTCTGGGGATATATCTAACTTTGGTGCCATTGCAAGGGCAAATGTTTGAATATCAGCCCTGCGCACAACCAAAGCCTTTGCTCTCCTATCAGCAATCCATTCACAGGTGATGTCTTCAAATGTGGAAATAATGTTTGCCGACCTGATCCACACTTGCGCTTCTTAGCATTTCCCATGTCCACCTTTTGACTGAGGGTATTGTAATCTGCTCACCATTTTTTGGACCAATCGGAGATCCAACTTCTTCTCTTGGCAGTAAGCTGTAAGATTCTTGCCGCACGAGTCCTCTACAATTCTTTTCTTGTACTTGACAGAATAGCTCTTTCTTGTTGCGCTCATCTTGTCTGGGGGTCAAAATACGGTACGGTATGATTCTGTTTAAATCTACCTTAAAAACAAGTACGATAATACGGTACCTCCGGTACAAGACTTACGGTACGGTACAAGGTACGATAATACAGTTAGGTAACAGAAGTCTATGTAACATTGAGAAGTGTATTATTGTGTTTTAGTGTATGTGTATATTAGGCCCCATTCACACCTACAGTATATTTCAGGTGTGATTAGAGTGATTAGAGATTTCCTGTGTCAGGAACTTGCGTTTTTCTGCAGCAGGAATCTCTAATCTGCCGTTTACAAGCGGCTACTATCATAGGATAAGAATTATCGTAAGATTATTTAAGAGGGTGTGTTTAGGGGCGGAGTTAAGGCCGGGGCAGGGTAAGGGTTAGGTGGGGCAACTGGTGGCGAGTAACTCCTACGGCCTGGCTAGTAGCTCAGGACTTGAAATGTTGAGCCCTGCTGTATTGTGTCTTTGGCTATTCACACGCACACACACACACACATATATATTTGCTATATCAAGTAAACACATTTTTAACCGACAAGGTTTTCTATTCTGTTGAATTGTTTTTCCCTTCAATGAGCCTCAGCTGGTAATTCCTGTGTATTATGCCCCCAGAGACAGACTGTCACCTCATCTGGCAGTTGTTGCCTATTATGACCTTAACCCTCTTGATATATTAGCGGTAATTGTTTGTTAATCTTTTTACCATATGTATTTTATGTTTATGTTGTCTTTAAATCTTTCCTGTTGCTATCCCAGTGGGTGTGCCCTCACTCAGGCTTCCTGTTGATAATGCTTTAATAGGTTGGTAAGTGGAAGATTCCTATTAATCAGAAGCATATTACACCTCATTAGCTGCGTTACACACTTAGTTAATTTCCCAATTACCCTGTGACAGTAACAAAGCAGCCTGGGTTCTCTGCACTTATTCATTCTGCATTGCCTGTGCCCATTGCTTTATCTGTGCCTGAAGTGTAGGCACAGCAGCTTTTAGCAAAGCCTTGATGCTTGCATTTCAACCTGTGAATGGTTAATCAGAGAGTTTGCAGCATATTTAAAAAAATCTTTATGACCAACCATCTATCTTATCTATTGGGAACAGCCCGTTTACAGCTTATGTTCTTTGCATAAGTTCATGAAGTTAAAAATGTACAATTACTATGGGTACCTGACTGAGGGGAAGGACATGGGTTGGCTATTTGAAAGAGTTTAATTTCTCTGGCTGTTCTAAGGATCTGTAGCCATTTTAATTTATCATATAAAGCAAGGGTCTTTTGTGTGTAGGTTGCAACTCCCAAGTGGTGGGGCCTTACATTGCTTTCATGTCAGGGAATGAGCACAGAGAGCAACACCATACTCTAAAACCCACAAAGACATATGCACTAAATTTCACCCCAACACTAACCTTCTTTCAATAAACTTAAAACTCAACTTCAGCTTATGAATTAATAAAATGAATATCCTTGCAGGGGTTAAAGTTAAGAAAAAAAACAGTTCCTGCTGCAATATTTGCCCTATGCTTCCTGTGAGCCCACAGTGTCAAGGACCTATGCTCTGGGTGGCACGTCATCTTGTCTCCCTGGGCTCACAAGAGACTAAGGTAACAGCACTGACGCCATTATGTGCTGCCCTTCTCTGAGAAAGAGGACCCATGACATCACATGACTGGACCAAAGACAGCATGATTTGGAGCCTAAACCAGCTCTTAAGTTTTTTTTTTTTTTCTAATCCCAAGCTGTTGAGTATAAAATGAAAGTTTAAAAGAAAATATTCACATGCTCCAGTGCTGCCACCAACATCTTCCTCTGCTGCTGATCACTGCTTTTCTTCTAGGTAGAAATTAACTAGTGCCATTCACCCATATTTGCAAGCCCAGGCTGTCATTGACAAACCCTTTGGATTGCAGCCTGACTTTATAGGGGAGTTCTGCATAGAACAGTGTTCACACATCACACTCCACAATGAGTGCCATTGAATCCAACAATGAGGGTCACCGATGCTAGGGAAGACTATCCGTGTGACTCCGTGGTAGGCCTCTGTATTTCCACTTTTTGCAGCCAAATTGGGATAACACCTATATTTGTGACATGTTTATTACATGATTCTCATTCACATAGCATAATTAAAAATTGTTACTAGCTGTTTTCTGAAATCTTTAAAACTGAAGCTTTTCCATTCTCTGTAATTTTAAGGAGGTGACTTGAGGGTGTGGTAAATTTGTTTTTCTATGCGTAACCCTGTCTATACTGTGCTAGAAGATCCTATTATCATTTGTAAACTAGATTTACGCTCTGTCTGTCCTAACAAAGGGTTAAAGAAAAAACCATCTATGGTAATGCCGCTTTTTTTTTTTAGAATTAATAGATCCTTTTGTTTCTCAGTGGACCATAAATAAAACAAGATTTTTGTACTTGCCATAAAACCTTTTTTGATGTTCTTTGAAGGACACAGTACGCCCCTCTGTTTTATTGGCCTTCTGTACTTATGGAAGCAGGTTGTATAGGGACTGGCTTTTTAAAAAAAATGTTGTCAGTGTCCCAACCTCCTGTAGACAACAGTATAACCCAATGGTTTAAAAATTACTAGATTCTTGTGTCCCTAAATGCACTTCAAGAAAAAGATTATATAGTAAATACAAACATTTTATTTATTTGGAACACAGGATAAGTAGTAGTTCAAAGATATATGTGGGATGGCATTCAGTGTTCCTTCTCAAGGACCTAGTGCCGATAGCCTGGATTATTGTCCCTGTTGGTGTCCACATGCACTTCGGAGTCATCTCTAGCTCTGTCAGATGTTACTCCGTTCTCTGTATTATGCAGGAAAGATTTTTTTACAGCTACGCTACATTTTATAACAAAATCACTGCTATGGTTGCTGACGTAGGGCACAGGGCCATAAACATACTTCTATGCCTTCTCCTCTGGAGTGTACTGTATATCTGACATACCTGCAGCTGAACACCCGAGGATACTTTATTGAAGGAGGAGTCTCGTGCATCAGCTATTGATTATTTTGTGTCAGAGGAGCCTCAGTCTGCTCATGTAGCTTCCAATCTTATCGGTTGTTGACACAGTATGCACATGTTTGAAACTAGAACAAACTGTGTCTGAAGTCACTCCTGTTACTAATCTAATCTAAACTAATCCTAAGAATGTCAGAACCTTTACAGTACACTCCATACTGGAGACTATTCTGTACAGTGACTGCCCTACTCCTGACAAACTGTTCTCTCCTCCCACACACTTTGCCAAGCAATATCCATTTGAGGAGGCATTTATTATGAAGTGGTCCATTTCCATTATGGATCCAGCTATTTCTTGCCTTTATAAAAAACTGACTGTCCCCGTTGAGGATGTTCCAATGTTTAACCCCTTCATGACTGAGGCCTTTTTTTAATATTTTGCACCCATGTTATATTCCACATTTTAGGCCTGAAAATTACTTAAATCCCCCACACATTATATATTTTCTGAATGCCAAGACACTATACAATATAATGGTGGTAGTTGCAAATTTTTATGTTGTGCAATATTAGCGCAACTCCTTATTAAACCCCCAAATTTAGTGATATATTTAATGAAATGCCCCAAAACACAACAAAATACCCATTTTGTAAATGAAATATAAAAGATGAGGTTACAACGAGTAAAACTATACCCAACATGCCCAGTTACACATTGCGTGCGTCCGTGAAACGGCGAAAAACTGCAGTACCCCAAAAAGTCCACAGAAGACGCTTTAAAAGCCCCCACAGGTCATCAATTTAGAGATACCCCAAAATACTGGCCCTAGAATTATTGCTCTCACTCCGGCGTGCGCGGCAATACCCAACATGTGTAGCGCGTTCGTCGTTTTCATACGTAGGCGCACCCGACGCGTGTTTACGTGGCGACGCGCGTGCTCGCGGGGGCGGGGTACTTTTAAATTTTTTTTTTATTATTATTAGATTTATTTTATTTCATTTTAATTTTAAAAACTGTTTTTTTTTTTTTTTTTACTTTACTTTGACTGCTATCACATGGGGGGGCTTGCAAGCCCCCCCATGTAATAGCAGATGGTGGTGACAGGTCCTCTTTAAGGTGATGCTGGGGGTCCAAAAGACCCTCAGTGTCACCTTTACACTGGAAATAAGCTATTGAAGTGCAGATCGCACTTCAATAGCTTATAGCTGGGCTGCAGGAGCCCAGAACTGACAGCCCAGGGACCGGAAGTGATGCAATCTGCATCGCTCCCGGTCCCATAGAACGGGGAGGGGATCAATGAACGGAAGTTCGTCGACCTCCTCCCCATCTCCCCAAGGACGCCGGTCCCGGGCCCGTAGGAGCCCGGGAAGCACGGCGGCGGTGCCCGGCGGGGGGGCGGCCCCTTCTTCGGGACACAGAAGTGATATGGCGACAGGTAAGTCACCAGAATCGCTTCTATTGTAAAGCCGACAGTCGGTTCTACAAGTTTAAACAGAGTCCCGGCGGCAAAAGTCGCCGGGAGTCTGTTTAAACAGCCCCGATGCTGGCGACGTACACTGTACGTCGTCAATCACGAAGGGGTTAAGGGTCAGATTGACAAGTGAGCGGGTGGAATCCCTTTCCAAACCCTTGTTCTACCTGCCAGGCAACCCACTTTAGCTGTCGTGTCGATTTGTCAGACTCTCTAGGAGCACATGGCTGACAAACCTGAACTTTTCTTGCTGATTATTCAGTCATGGAACAATACTCAATGCACTATACTGTTTTGTTGACAGGTTAGTGGGTACTTTGCCTTATATGTTGGTCTGTGGAACAACGGTACAAAAAACGCTTTCGGTGTATGCCCTTTGAGGAACAATGTCTAATTAAGCTTTCCTGAACCATTTTATTAAAGATATCACTGCGTCAAAAAGTCCACTTCACAGTGAAGGAATGTCCCGACTTTTCAAAGTAGGGCTGGATATCTGTGACCTTTGGGGACATCTGGACGGAAAGCATTTCAGGTGCCTGGGTATCCAGGTGTCCAAGGGTTGCAAGCTAAATTTTCTGTCTCTGACACAAAGGCTAACAGACCTTCATGCCGCCCCAGCAGACATCTTAAATCAAGCAGTGATTGCCATTGTTCTGGATACAGAAAAGTTTCAAGCCTTCTACTAATCTGTTCAACATTCCCAAAGCAAAAGGAAACGTGCCCCATCTTGGATCTAAAAGCTCTAAATGTCTTAATTTCATGAGTTCTTCATGAGTTCAAAAATTTGGAATCCACAAGGTCTGCCATTGCATCCCTTCATCATGGGGTCTCCCTCGCCTCTGCAGACATGCTACCAAAAACTACCCAAAGATTAAAACCCTGGCGAGCTTCCAGATCATAAAAGGGAGGACAAAAAAGTGCGTGATGGCTACATGCACAAATATCCAAAACAACCTGAAAGGGTTCAGCTACAACTGAAAAAAACTGATCTAAGGCCAGTAAACTGACTGTACTTGCTGAAAAATGTTCTTAGCTTAAAAATTTTAATGAATGCAACACCACATGTACGTACTGGTAAGCTGCCATATACAACATTTTTTGTTTTTGGGTTTAGATATGCTTTAATTTGAGAATAATTTAAACCCCACCCCCATATAGTCACATACTGTTTTAGCTAAATTTCTGCATGAGAAAATAAATACTTCAAAACTTCAAAAAACTCATTGCCAATTAAAGCAGCTGGCAGTACTTAAAGGTCAGTCGCAAAGTGTTACAAATAAATTTGTTTAAAGCCTTGAGATATTGTAAATGCATGTAATTCAGCTTATAAGCGTACACTGTTCAAAATCGGAGGTTTCTCTGCTTGGTTAATGTGTCTTTCTGTTTGTCACACTGTGAAGTCTGGAGACATAAGCATATCATCGCTCTCAGCAAGCTTCTTATTCACTTGTCTTGTGCTTCTGTTTTCTAAGATATCAGTAGCCAGGCTTTAAGTTACTGAGCTGTCAGTGCAAAATACTTAATTCCAAAGCTTTCAAAAAATGTTTCTATTGCTGTTAAATTGTGTTTTATTATTTACGAACACCCTTTACATAGAAAGTATTTTTTTACTTTACTTGCTAGCAAGAAAAAGGTGGATTGTACTTGCATTACATGAAGCAATGTTTAAAGTTGTCCTCTTTAGATATTATTTCTGTCAAAAACTGATTTTGTTAGTCTCTGACATGAATATAATTCGGAGAAAGTTGAAACTGCAGGAAGCCTAATTGCATTGCAAGTAAAGCAGATGTATCCTATCACAAGGTCTGAACCCCTTCAAACACAGAACAGCCATAAAATTAAATATTTGACAGCAAGATTAAGTAAAACAATGACAATTACACAATTTCAATTTCAAGTTTTATTATAGAGTGATGGCATTTAATAAATGTGGATTTTTCAACCTGGGTACACTGCTAAATTTGAGTACATACCATTGTTCTTTTCAGCTATCCGAAGCCATGGTAATTTGCCTACAAAAAACACATACCTGGTCAAAGATAGTACTTAAGAGATTGGCTGTAAGGTTCACATCAGGGAGCGGGTGGGGGGTGGATTGATTGTAATTATATTGTAATAATTTACCTGTGCCTAGGGGAGGGGGAGGGTTATGGTCAGAGGGTTAGTTATTGGACCTTGCATGGTCCTTTACGGTTGTTGGCATACGTTATGCCGTAATGTATACACTGTTGCGTATGAATGGGGTGCTATGTTGGTGCCCGAATGTTACTGTAATGTAATTGTTTACTATGCAAAATGAATAAAAAGATTTTTCAAAAAAAAAAAAGATAGTACTTCGAGTATTGCTTCTTCACTTACAGTTAATTAGTTAAAATTAACTTTTAATTATGTTTAAATTCAATTGTTTACATGTGGTCATAAGGGTCTGCTATTTCTCAGTGCTGGTTAGCAGCGGGAAGAGAATCCCCTGATGGATGACTTCAGGAGAGGAAATTACATCACCCCCTTGAACTTCATTTACAGGGAGGAAGTGTATGTTCATATGCCCGATAGAAGTGTATGTTCATGTGCTTGAGCTGTGAGCATGCACATGAGTGGAACTTCAGAGACTATGCATAATAGATTTGTTGAAGCTGAACATACCTACTGAGGGAAAGCCCAGAGATTATGCATAACAATCAGGTGGTGAAGCCTCCCAAGGCCAACAACATCTGTGGAATAAGCCTCTTTGTGGAGAGGCAGTATAGTGTTCTCAGCAGAACCTGGAACTAAGACAATAAGCAGTGAAATGTCAGTCTTAATAGGCACTGTAATAATATTATCTAAGGATAATTTAAAGGAGCATACCGTAAATGAGGAAAAAAAAAAGATGGGAACCTTGTACAAAAGAGTTTTTCAATTTTGCTTGGAGGGATACTTTAATATTTCTAGAAGCCCCTAATAAAATCCCTTGCAAACGGCATTTACCAATGGAGTTAAACAACCGGTATCCTTTTAGGGTCTGCCTGATGATTTATCCTTATGGCATTATCCAGTTATAGAACAGCTATGTACTATTCCTTACTCTACTTTATGGAAATCTCATGAATTGCCTCCTTATCAAATATGTACCGTGAAGATGGTCTGCACCTTTTTAGACAACTCCTAGAAAAGTATGCCTGGTAGTTTCTTTTACAGATTTCCTCAACTTCATCATGGCTTAGAGGCACAATTTAAAAGGCATATATATGTAGCTCACCAGAGATCAATAACCATTTACTCCATCTGTATATTATCCTCCAGCCTTATGTATTCTCTGTCTGTTTGTATAAAACTACCCATAACTTTATACACTACACCCAACCCCCAAGCTGCTTTAATGCACTTCAATCATACTTGATTTCTGAATGCAAGTGACTACTTTCTTTGGTACCCTACTAAGTCTTTTTGGTTTATTGGATGAAAAACACTGGACATACTACACCATTATATTCCTACAGGAAACATTGTTCATTTTTTGCGAGCCCATTGCTATTAGAAGGGTGAACTTCGAGTATCCCAGTGGAAGTTGTTAATAAATCAGATGGTCAACAAAAAAACATTTCTGGCCTGGACTTTTTTTAGACTAATTTCAGGGTGCTGATTCCAAATCTGATCTCAGATTTGCTCTATCACATCTAATTTTTATGCTACCGGTGTACCCCATTTTCATTGATTTTACCCGAAATGAACTCTTTGTCACTTATGATTGCAAGTTGTTGCGAGTCAGTGACTGCTTTAGTGTTAAAATATGGTGCTGTATTTTTAGGATAGTGTGTTTTATAATATAATTTTATGTAGATGTCCACATTTATTATTTTCCTTCTGCGGGGCGTGATCTAACAATGGCTACAACATCCGAAAGAAGGAAATGCAGTAATGACCCAGATATCTTCTGCTACATCTGTGGCAGCTGCACTTTGCAGGATCAAAGGCGCAACATTAATACCTTTTGTCAAGAATGTTTATCTTGCCTACTTTAAAGTATGACTTGGAGACCAAGACAAAAATTGGGCTCCTCACAAAGTGTGTAAAACCTGTGTTGAAACTTTGCGATCATGGTCTAAAGTAAAGAATTGCTAAGCTGAAGTTTGGTGTGCCAATGGTTTGGAGAGAACCTACAAACCATTTGGATAACTGCTACTTCTGCCTTGTCAATGTAAAGGGTTTCAATAAGAAAAATAAACAACACTTACAATGCCCAGATATCCCATCTGCCAGACGACCAGTTGAGCACTGTGAGGAAATACCTGGGCCTATATTTACTGATCTACCAGAGATTGATGTTGAATCCCTCAGTTTACCTGCTTCTACAGTTGATGATGCTCAGATCGAATATACACCATCTGATGCAGATTGTGATAAAATGTCTCTGTTTAGTGAGCCTGAATTGAATGATCTTGTAAGAGATTTGTATTTGCCAAAGCAGTCTGCTGAATTGTTTGCTTCCAGGCTGCAAGAGAAAGGACTACTCAGACCTGGCACTAGTGTCTCCTTTTATGGTAACAGAGAAGCAGCACTGCGAAAGTACTTCCATTCAGATGGTCAACTTGTTTATTGTAATGATGTTGAAGAGCTTTTTCTCAATATGGGACTGCCCGTATAGGATTTAAGTGAATGGAGACTTTTTATTGATAGTAAAAGGAGTTTGAAATGTGTGTTTCTTCACAACAGAAATATATATATGGTTCAATCCCAATAGGACACTCTGTAAAAATTAAAGAAGAGTATCTTATCTTATCTTATTCTTGTATGTATGCCTGTATAGCTATTCGTATATGAGCATAAATTTGCTGTTTTTATTGAAAATGCAATATTTGATATCTCAAAAACCTGATGTGATAGACAACAACTGATGCCAGATTTGGAATCAGCACCCCAAAATTACCTTAAAACTGTTGGAATACCTTATGCCAGAAAAAGTGTGTTGACCAGTGTTATGCGTTATGAGAAGGTTGTTTGTGGGAGGAGAAATTGTCCTCTTACATTTCATAAAGTTTGTGAGTTTAAGTGTAAATCTATGCTTACTTTGACTTGGGGATAAAAATCAATGTGGCCCTCGTAATGTAGTCTTGAAAATCACTGTAAGTGTACCTGTAGCCTATTGTAAGTTAACAAAAACTACCTTTTGCAGTGGGGCTACCCGCATACTGCAAGTTTTAACTTCTCCTTTTGTCTGGAGGCATTCTGTAAAGCACATTTTTTAACCTAATCCCTGCGGTCGGCGCTCTTCTTTTTACCCTCCGCTCTGACTTGTGAATTGTCCCTCAGTGTACTTGTGTATAATGCAGAGCTATGCACCTTGCATTAAATTTAATCGAACTTAATAATCGGCCAACTAATCGATTATGAAAATAATCGTTAGCTGCAGCCCTAAATGTGATGATGTCAGTGGGCCTCCAACCACTGGAGTGGAGAGGGGTAAGAGGCTGAGAGTGTTGATCCTCAAGCCAACGGGAACAGACATCAGGTAAGGGAAAGCGCTTTACAGAATCCACCTAGACAAAAACAAGCATTTAACCCTTGCAATATGGGGGTAGACCTCCAGGCTGCAACTCTTACGTGATGATAGGTTTTGGTTGGACTGATCCTTCAATATTAAAGTGGTTCTTAATAGAACACCAGTTTCTTGTTTTTAAACTTAAGCAATTTCATTTTGTTGCCCTTAAGCCGTCAAATAGACATCAGTAATGATTTCCTTTGAATTTTACTTTTTTCTAATGTATATTTTCTTAATGTTTTCCTAATGTGTCGCTTTTTTAGAATGTTGGTTTGTATTAGTCTGAGTTGTTTTGTTTGTCTTTCTATAAATGATTTTGACTTGGCCGAACACTGTTTTATTTTTTCTTTCAAACTGTAGATTGAACAGAAAAAAAATAAAACAGATTCCTCCATCCATGCTAAACAGCATGGATGGACAAATCTCTTGCTTGGCTATTGTATTCTAACAGCAACGGGTGTGCAACTTTCAGAATACAAGCAGCTGTCGTCACTGTTCGTCGAAAAATGTTTCAACCGGCTTCTTTGAAGAAGATGGCGGATGTAAGGCTGCCAACAAGGGCACCTACAAAGCGAAATTCAGCCAGTTCATCAAGATGGCTAGCTTTACCCAGGACTAAAATTGATATTTGCTAGCTTTGTGAGTTTTCGTGTTGAATTTGGTCTTTTGTATTAAATGGTGCTCAACATGCTGCACATTGGCAGTTGTTATCAGATATTCACCTATAGGTGAAGGCCAATATAGATTGCAGTCATTGTTTTCTTGTTCAGCTTGTGTGATTGTTTAATTTTTTTTTCCTTTCTTGTGGCAAATCCAGACTTTTATACCCTTGCCAAACTGTTCCTAGTGCTTCTTCTACTTTGTTGTATGTTGTAGTTTTGGCTTCCAATATTTAATATTTCATCCTTCCTTTGGCAGGTGGTTGCCAATGCTGTTGCTGCTCTGTCTGAAATCAGCGAGTCTCACCCCAACAGTAACCTTCTTGATCTGAATCCCCAAAACATTAACAAATTGCTGACTGCCTTGAATGAATGCACCGAATGGGGCCAGATCTTTATTCTTGACTGTCTCTCAAACTACAATCCAAAAGATGAGAGGGAGGCACAAAGGTAAGTGCATCCTTTTATAGTTCGTATTTGTACTTTCAGTTTTTCAACTTAAACCATATAATAATGTGGTTGTGATTTATATCTCACACTGTTTTTCATAACAGAGTATACTTTTTTGTATTTGTACAGTATCTGTGAGCGCGTCACTCCTCGCTTATCTCATGCCAACTCCGCTGTTGTCCTTTCTGCTGTTAAAGTTTTGATGAAATTTCTGGAACTTCTACCTAAAGACTCTGATTACTACACTATGCTGCTCAAGAAATTGGCACCTCCTTTGGTTACTCTGCTCTCTGGGGAGCCAGAGGTCCAGTATGTGGCTCTAAGAAACATCAATCTGATTGTCCAAAAAAGGTAATACTGGTAATGTATTTTGTGTGCATTTAGGGTTGGTCTCCAAGGCCTTGTCCACATAAAAAGTAGACCCCAGCCTTCAGTAGTAACACTATAACAACAGCACTCGCCCATCTGAAGCAACGGCCAGAGCACTGTCATAAAATTGTTTACATCTGTTTGCCATGCTGAAAATATCCATGACGTTATCTAGCGGGTGCCTTGAAATTTTCACACAAATTCATGCCTCTGATGTAAAGAAGGCTCCTGATTTGAAAGTGAGGCCTTCTGACGTGAAGTAGGGGCTGTGATGGTAAAGGGACTCTGATGTGAAGGGGGAATCCCACTTTATTTTTGTATGTGTGTTTGTATTTATGCTTGAGGGTCCCCCATCCATACCAGACCCATATCTCGTATGAGGGTTTGGTATGGATTTTGGGGGGACCACATGTCCTGTTTACATTTAGAGTTTTTACATTTTATACTCGGGTGCCTCAAGAATTTGCATACTTCTAAAGGGTGCCAAGTTTGGGAAATGCTGTATTAGAGAACCACAAATATGAAAGGAAAATTTGTGTGTGGAAGTCAGCACTTTATGTTGCCACAAAAATAGTTTACAGTTAAAAACAATTAACTCACTTTTTATTTGCCATACTATTAATAGTTTGCATGTTTATAACAAACTACCTCTTGGGCTGGTAGGACGACGTCATGTTTCTTGTTTGTCACTTTCATACTTTCATTTATCACTTTTCATTGTCCTGTTCTGAGGTGTTTATGTAATGGAGTGGTTCCCCTTAGAACCATGAATGGAAGGAGAGCTCTTCATCTGTTATATCAGCAATTTGTTTATTTACCTGAAAAGCCAAGAGCTGGTTTAATGTTTTATTGGTTTGCAAATGTAATTTTTTGTTTTATTTATGTTTCCTCTTTTTCCCTACTTGTGTAATCCAGGCCAGAGATTCTAAAGCAAGAAATCAAAGTGTTTTTTGTCAAGTACAATGATCCAATTTATGTGAAATTGGAGAAATTGGACATAATGATACGGCTAGCATCACAGGCCAACATTGCTCAGGTTAGTGTAACCGTGTTATCATGTAGTGTTCTTCATTCTTTCAGGTCATCATTCCATCCTTTTATTTATAATAACTTCCTTTTTCTCTGTGGGGAAAACTACAATGATATAGTACACCATGCAGGGAAGTTAAATAAAATGGCACATAATACATACAAAGGCTTCCAATTTGTAGATTTCAAATACTCCATACTTAGATTATTAGGTTATCATTTGGAATAGACAATTAAATTAAACCTTGTGTATGAACCATGCGGATATGCCATTTTCTCCGGCCGAGCATCTTTGTTTAAGAGACGCAAAAAAACAAATATATGCTATGTAAGGGAAACAGGCCAGGGTTGTCCCATCTCCACTTCTTTTTGCACTAGCAATAGAGCTTCTTGCTGATCCAGGTATTACAAGTGGGCACATTAGAATAAAAAGTCTCTTTAAATGCAGATGCTATTCCAATATATTTAACTGATTCGCAAAACATGATAGATCAAATTCAGACAAAAGTTCAGACTTTTTGTGTTTACTCTGGCTTCAGATCAACTGGGATAAATCTGATTTAGATACCTGGAGTGAAAAAAAAAAACATATGCTCTCTGTGATAAACGCACTTCACCCAGTATTATAACATTGCCAGTACAAAATCCTGAAAAAGGAAACTGAAGTATGGAAGTTATATTTTTCTATAGAATTAGTGCAATTGCTTTGGATTCTGAGTTTCTGTAGGGCAACCTTTCTCAGCCAGGATTATGTGGAACGCTATGTTTCCTCCAGAGGTTGCTAGGAGTTCCTTCATCAATCTGCAATTTTTGACAGATAAGTACCATATTTTTCGCTCCATAAGACGCACCTAGGTTTAGAGAGAAAAAAAGGCTTCTTTTTTTTTTTTTAGTTGTGCGGCTGTGCGTGGCTCCACCAGTTACATCATCCATACCGTCTGCCATGATTTTTATTTTTTTTAAATGCGTGTGTTCGCAGGGGCTTAAGACTTCAATTGTGTGTGTGTGTGGGGGGTTATTTATAGTTTATTTAACTTTTCATTTTTTTTTCTATTTCTGTTGTATTATTTAATTTAACTTTATTTTTTTACTTTTTATTTATTTAACTTTACTTTTTTAACTTTATTTTTATTATTTTAGTTTATTTATTTTTTTCAAACTTGTTTTTTTTTTTTTATACTTAATTGCTGGGAGCAATAGCCAGCCTGCTATTGGATATTTCAAATTGCAATAGCCAGTAACAGGCTGGCTACTGCACCCGCCCACTGCCTGCTGTCAATCAGCAGAGGAGGGACCTGAAGTTCTCCATCAGGTCCACCTCTATTGATTATGAGCAGGCAGTGGGCGGATGCAATAGCCAGCCTGTTGTTGGCGACTGCAATTTAAAAGAGCCAATAACAGGTTGGCTATTGCGGTCAGCTGCTGGAATGGAGAACGATCGCGCGGAGGGGTGAGTAGACGACACGGGGAGGAAGCTCACAGACTGTCGGAGGTTTCTCCTTACAGTCAGTAATCGGCTGCCTGTCCCCGCTGACACAGATCACTGCAGCCGATTACAGCCTGTAGGGAGAAACCACTGACAGTCTGTGAGGCTGCAGCAGAGAGAACGGGACGGGCACACACTGTCAGCCCCCCCGCCTCAGCTCTCGCACATCACCCTGCGGGAGCCGCTGAACGCATGTGTGTGTGACAGCTGGGGGGAATATTCGCTCCATAAGATGCACGGACATTTTTGCCTGCCTTTTGGGGGGGAGTGCGTCTTATGGAGCGAAAAATACGGTAACCTCTGACACTAATATGAGCTATATGTACATTTTAGCAGGGGTTCCCGGATACCAGAAAATTATTTCAAGGGTTCCTCTGTGTTTAAAAAGGTGCATAAGGGCTGGCCTAGAGCATTTCTCCTAAATCCTTATAGATTTACTATTCTATATGTATTGTTGCATTTTGTTTGTGACGCAAACGCTGTTCCTCAGTTCATCCATGCATTGTGCTGATATTCAGTAGCAGCTATTATGTAACTGGATAAAACATATAACAGAGTTTTTTCTGCCTTTTACTCTTTACGATATAGGTACTGTTAATACTGGCATTTCTCATAGTCAGGATGCATAATACATATGCTTTATGCAAAGAGGAAGTGTTTTGCAACAGTGAGCATATGCAAGCCAGTGTGTCAAAATAGATTCGTCAGAAATTAGGGTTCTGAAGTTTATTTATTGAGAGACATTTTTTAACCTAAAGTTATTGTGCTCATTCAAACACTTTCAGTTTGTAGCAAGTAATATAATATGTATAATATGATTTAGTAGCTAGATTTTTTCATAAACGTCGGAGTCAAACCATGGTTTTGTCTTTCTGGTCTGTCTTTCTTGTCTGGCAGGTCCTCGCTGAGCTTAAGGAGTATGCTACTGAAGTAGACGTGGACTTTGTCAGGAAGGCAGTCCGTGCCATCGGAAGATGTGCCATCAAAGTTGAGGTAAGACAGTGATACACCTATATATACATTTACTGGCTGATCTTTGATCACTTTTGATGAGAGAATAAAGTGTGACTTTTACTCAGCACAGGCAGTTTTTTCAATAACTTGTGGAGTAAAAGCAGTGGAATACACATTAGCAGCTGTGAATTGTAGTACAGCTGCTAGTGTGAATGCAGCCTAAATGGTGGACCATGGTATGGACACGGACTCAGTGACTGTTCTGTTCAGGCCGCAATTCAGACCTCTGCTCAATTAAAATTTTACCTTTTGAATTTTAATTCAGTAGCCAGCTTTGTTTACTAAGAGCAGTGGTACATGAAAGTAACTGAACACTGCATTTAAGATATGATGTGGTTATTGCAGAAGGGAGTCTGTGAAAGACATGTTGGTGAATGCATGGCCAGCTGTAACAAAAATATATCAAAATAATCTTATAAAACGAGTAAAATAGTTTACACAATATGACGCGCACACACACATTTGTATCTACACTCTCTCTCTCTCTCTCTCTCTCTCTCTCTCTCTCTCTCTCTCACACTCTCTCTCTCGTCTGTATCTGCTTAATTGCTGTATATTTTGTGTGCATGTCCAGACTAGAAAATGGTATCCTTAAATTTTCTTTTTTCCCCTTAGCAATCTGCTGAGAGGTGTGTAAGCACCCTTCTTGACCTTATTCAGACCAAAGTAAATTATGTGGTTCAAGAAGCCATTGTTGTCATCAGGGACATCTTCCGCAAGTATCCCAACAAGTAAGTTTTTCCTGTTGGTGCAATTAAATAAAGACCTGTACTGAATAAATGACTGGTAGTTAATTTCTATTGTATTCTGCAGATATGAGAGCATAATTGCCACATTATGTGAAAATCTGGACTCGCTGGATGAGCCTGATGCCCGAGCTGCTATGATCTGGATTGTGGGAGAATATGCAGAGCGTATTGATAATGCTGATGAACTGCTGGAGAGCTTTCTGGAAGGATTCCATGATGAGAGCACACAAGTAAGTTTAGCAGCAACCAAAGTTTAAGTAGTTAGAGACAAAGGGTTTATGGTTATTAAATTAGTGAAAACAACTCCTTTATGTTGTAACAAAAATAAGTGGAGTATGTCTTAATCTAGGAGGCCCTATTTTCTTTCAATTTTCATCCTTGGTTGCCAAGTAAACTTTTTAATTGGTTTCAACTCATATGATGCTGTTGGCTTAATTCACTCCTTCTTTACACTAGTTGGTGTCTAGAAGACCTCCAGTTCGGTTTGATCACTAGATATTCTGTGACTGATAACCTTTATAGAAATAGTTACTATTCTTTGGTTGTTTCTGTAGGTGCAGCTCACACTTTTGACTGCTATTGTTAAATTGTTCCTGAAGAAGCCATCAGAAACACAGGAGTTGGTTCAGCAAGTTCTTAGCCTAGCTACACAGGTATGGTTATAAACAAATGACATCTTTCGCTTATTGATTCCTAAATGTGTATGGCCTTAACGGTTTTCTTTATAACAAGATTTTGATACGGTACCACATAAATGCTTACTATACAAACTGAGATTCATGGGAATAGATGTAATGGTGTGTACATGGATAGAGAACTGGCTAAAGGAACGGGTACAGAGAGTATCAATAAATGGCGCCCTTTCAGACTTGGGCTAGTGTCATGAGCGGTGTGCCTCAGGGTTCTGTGCTGTGACCCATGCTATTCAACCTGTTTATTAACGACATTGGGGAGGGTGTAAACAGCAATGTTTCAGTGTTTGCTGATGATACCAAAATCGGGAGGGTAATAGAAACGGACCTAGATAGTATAACATTGCAGGAGGACCTGTATAAAATAGGGGAGTGGGCAACTATATGGCAGATGAGGTTTAATGTCGATAAATGCAAAGTAATGTACTTTGGGATTAAAAATAAGCAAATAGGTTATACAATTATGGGTATGCTGCTAGGGAAGTCAGAAATGGAGAAAGATTTTGGGGGTCATTGTAGACCACAGACTGAATAATAGCTTGCAGTGCCAGGTTGCTGTAAGCAAAGCGAGTAGAGTCCTGTCCTGTATCAAGAAGGGAATGTTTTGCAGGGACAAGTCTATAATTTTGCCACTTTACACATCACTGGTTCGGCCTCACCTGGAGTATGCGGTCCACTTTTGGGCACCATTGCACAGAAACGATGTCCTTGAACTGGAAAGCATCCAGCGGAGGGCAGCCAAACTCATTAAAGGAATGGAGGACCAGAACTATGAGACAAGGCTACTAAATTTAAATATGTTCACGCTGGAAGTAAGGAGATTAAGAGGGGATATGATGTACAAGATGTTCAATGGCCATAGCAACATTAGCAACAAACTCTTTACGATTAACTCCATAACAAAGACTAGAGGCCACCACCTAAAATTGGTTGGTAAAAAAAATTCCAACACAAGCGGCGAAGGGGGTTCTCAGTTAGAGCGGTTAGGGTCTGGAACTCTCTGCCACAGGCTGTGATTTCAGCAAATAGTGTGGAATCATTCAAGAAGCTTTTGGACAATTTCCTGAGAGACCGTAATGTACAGGGGTACAGGTACTCTTAAGAATGAGATGACACAGGGACCTATACATACATACACACACACAATAGGTTGGACTTATGTCTTTATTCAACCTCAAATACTATGTAACTATGTAAGATTTACATATATGAGCCTTCAAACAAATGAGGCATATAAAATATCTACACAAAGACAAAAAAGCAATATAGACAATAAAAAGTCTCAAGGAAAAAACAAAAGCAAACAATGGTGATTGTGCAAAAAAAATCCTTCAGATGATGCGAATCACCCGTATCCATGTTGCTTTTTTGTCTTTGTGTAGATATTTTCTATGCCTCATTTGTTTGAAGGCTCATATATGTGACTCACTTATATATGTTTCACTTTATTAGATATGTATGATTATTAGCTCGGCACAATATTGTTTTTCACATTTCTTAGATATTTAGTTATATCCTTAGTGCTTGGTAGCTCTTATTTCCACATTACACTTACTGGCGCTGATCACCTTTATTATTTATTTTTAACTATGTAAGATTGCATTGGTTTAGTGTTGAGTTTTTATGCAAAATATGGTTAGAGGTGATGGCACATCATGGGAGCTGTATTCTAGGTACAGATTAAGAAATAGGAGAGTGAAAAAGAGAGGCCAGGAGAAAACTATAGGCTTTTGCAGGTTTGATGAAAATATCTAACATCATGAAGTTCCTCTAGTTTTCTCATTCACACCACTGCATACGGACAGGTATATGAAAATGTCAGCTATGTCAGCTATATTGTTACTAATCAGCTTCCAGAGTAAATAGCCTCAGTGATAAATTTAATTCCATTAGTTTCTGGGTTCCACCATCTTATCTCTGACGTCAGCAGACATGAATCAGTCTGTCAATTGATATAGTGCTGTGATCTTGCGCATGCAAAGTAGGGTGTATTGCCAAATGTGGGTAAATAGCATCCCTGCACCCAGTAGTGTTTTACGGTACCAACACAAATGTGAAAAAGTGAAACGTATTTTAAAAGAAGTCCATGTGGAGTGGAAAGACAAGAAAATATAGTGAATGGATGCAAACATTAGATCCAAAAGAAGGAGGGGGAGTTTCCTTGCCACTGAGAGGGAGAACTGATCTCCCACACGCTTCTGCTCTGTCACAGTTAGCGCCTGGATGTTCTGGTAGCTGAGAGACAGAACTATGATATGGAAACTAGAGTTAAACTAGGTATTCACTACATTTTTCAATCAGCTTTCGGGCTGGATGGAAAAAAATCTAAAAGAATCCCCACCTGCTGTCAAAATACCTAAACAGCGCATTTATCTGCTGAGATGTAGGCGCTGTTCAAGTGACAATGTTCTACCCGGATGTCAGACAGGGCCACCCACTGTTCATAAAGAACCAGCTGAAATTCACTCAGTGTGTATTAGGGATGCACCGATAATAGTAACGGTATCGGCGCCGATACCGAGCATTTGGGCGAGTACTCGTACTCGCCCAAATGCTCCAGATACCAGTACTTCCGTTATCAGGAAGCTGGGCGGCGTGTAATTACACGCCGCCCCGGCTTCATGATTGGTCAGGAATCAGGCTCCATGTTCCCTTACCACCAGGAAGCCCGATTCTGATTGGTCGGGAAGCTGGCCAATCAGGAAGCCGGGGGGCAATTCATTACACGGCCCCAGCTTCCTGATTGGCCAGAAAGCCGGTTCCATGCTTCCTTGTCACCTGGTAATGAGGGAGCATGAAGCCGGCTAATCAGAAGGTCAAGCGGCAGTCATTGCATGCCACCCAGCTCCTTAAGGGGACTTCCGGTATTGGTATTCGGTATCGTCGAGTACAGAAAAAAAATAATTGGTACTCGTACCCTATACCTAAAAACTGGTATCGGTGCATCCATAGTGTGTATAGCCAGCTTTATCCTGCACTCCCAGAAGTGATGATTTCAAGCTGTGTAAAATGGCCTTGAGCAGTAAAAATAAAATATATTCCAGCAAAGTAAAGGCATGGGTTGTATTTTGTTTAAATGTCTGCTTAAAGTAGAACTGAAAGGCCATTTATTTTTTTATGCCAAAACACTATAGTAACAAAATTGCATAGAAAAATAAAAACATTTTAAAAATGTATTACTAAAAAGTGTATTAGTTACTTACAGTAGTATGTGATTCTAATATGACGGAATAAATGTCAGTCAAAGTACCGCAGCGCTGAATACTGAAAAATGGCCTGGATGGGAAGGGGGTTTAACACCGCGGATGTCAACTGGTTAATGTTGCTGCCTCTCTCCTTAAAGTATTTAATATTGCTTTGAAATGAAAGCAGCTTGTGAGGGTGTTTGCTTGCAGAACTTCATGATGATGTGTCTTCACATTGGACAGTCAAAGATGTGGGAAAATTTTATACACCGCTTGTACAATTATCATCCTCCAAATCCATAATAAGTAATCTGGTATGGATGTATTTTTTCAGTAATTTTGCTATGAGCTTTTCTGAAATTGTGAAGGCATTGCAGATGACCTGGCTAGCAAACCCCTATATGCAAGGTAGAATTTGACTTATCCGTCAGACCTTATATTTATTACAGTAACTGTTGTGGACTGAGAGGCATGGCTGTTTTTAGCTCTGCTTGTGGCCTGCTCTCTTGTAGCTCACTTCTGCAACTAATAAGTTAAAATATGAGTACCTAATTCACGTTTTTGGGAATAAAATGGGCTCTCCTGTTTTGGCACCAATGAAATGTACCATTGTCAAAATGTTCTGTCGAAACGACCCTTTATGAGTCAGGTTTGTGCATTTTAGGGACACTGCAAAGGGAACTTGTGAAAAGCATGCCCACATCCTTAATGTTACTTTGTCATTTTAACAACAAAATGCTGACAGGATTAATTTGCCTAGAGGTTCCTGCGTATACCTGAAGCAACCTAAGCGCAGTGGCGTCACAAGGGGGGTGTGGCCTGCACCCGGGTGACGCCATTGGAGGGGTGACACCAAAATGACTCACAGTCATTTTGGTGTCACCCCCCTCTGAAAAGTCGGGCGCTCGGTCATGGACCAAACGCCCGACAGTATCAGGAGAGAGGAGGAGACTGTGACTGTCCGGGTGACTGTCCCATCCTCTCTCTGCCGGCGTCCATCACCAAGATGGCTGCCGGCAGGTATCAGAATACTGCCGCGCGTGCACGATGACCTCATCGCGCACGCGCGTGGTGACGTCATGCGCAGTGACGTCTCGGCGGGGTGACACTCGGTTACCGCTCCGGGTGTCACCCAGCCTCAGGACGCCCCTGCCAAAGCGCCCTCACTTTGCCCTATTGCAAGGCTACTCTGATTGGGCACATCTTTGGCATTTTTCTTGTAGTACGAAGCATGCGCTCCTTCACCTTTCTATAGGCCAGGGAGGCAGCCCACCATATTGGTTTACAAATATAGAAGACATCTTCACATATATTTATACATTCGGCATCATTTCTGAAGGTACAAAACTGTTGGGCACTCGTTACAGAGACATAAGGAAAAGCGGAAATGCCGCTCAGCTATAGATAACATATTAGTACAATAGGTTGACAACTTCAGGTGATACATGTATGTTATTGACGGGTAGAATAGTGTTTACATTGCAGGTATACATTCCAACAGCGGGGCTTTGGCGTACAGCATACATCTACTATGGTGAGTGTGGAGAAGGCTCCACCATTATGCGCTATGACGTGCGCTCGATAAATGGAGCTCAAGGCTCTACTCCCAAAGGTGCTGGTAGCGCCCAAGCGTGTAGGGAGATGGCATGCACTCTGATTGGGATGTACCCAGTGGGCAGCCCACCATATTAATGGACCATTAGGAATGTATGAAGCTTTGACACTTCCTGGTAGTTACCTATTTGATCTAGTATTTGGGCAGAGCAGAGGGTGCTGAAAACTGCTACATGTACATGCAAGCCATTTTAGATGTCTGCTCTTCGTACCTGTCTGCAGGTTGTTTTTTTTTCTTTTGAATGTTAAAGTGATGGTCATGACAGTGATATCTGCTTAGGTGACAGGTATGCTTCAGTACTATCTTTTTTGGCACTTAAGAATATGCAGTATTTATTTTAAGTATGATTAGTATTTCTATGTAGATTAGCTACCTGTATATTCAGAAATAGAAGATACAATCTGGCTTTTGAGATGTGTGCTGTGTTTTCTTTATAAACCGGTAATCACAAAGCTATGACTTTAACACTTGTCTTTGACATTCATGTCTACACTGTACCTAGATCAGAAATACAGCTGAGGGCATTTCTGTAGATGTTTTTACTGCTAAACCTCTGAATCCCTGAAATCCTTCCATATCCAGTGGGATTCGTTTTATTCTGCTTCATCTCTGGTGTGCCATTTATTAGAGTACCCTGTTCTTTGGGAAGAAAAATGTAGGAAGGCCTTGAGAAAAGGGTTTTAGGAAAGGGCTATAGAGAGATAATCCACGCTGAGCATGGGGTATTTTACTACAACACAAATGTCTACTTTACATATTGTTAACCAAATTTACCCACAATTTGTAATGCCTCTATACTGATCAAGCTTTCTTGCCTCAAAACAGTTCTCTTTATCTTTTAATATCAGGTGGTGTTTGGTGTGAACTGTAATGTATGGCATTTTTTTATGAAAATGCTTCCCTTACAGTAACCCTTATGATGAACAAAACAGAAACGAGGTACAACTCCCACTAATAAATAATTTGGTGGTACAAAATCACTATATCGCTGACAGCTGTAACAAGTCGTATTGTGAAAGGTTATATTACCAAATTGGAATGTGCTTCCGGCATTCTTGATTGGAAATTCTGGACACAACAAACTACGTGTCATTTATTGGTGACTATGAGGACAGAAGATGACCCCCAATCTGCCCCCCGGGTCCGCTACTTTGCTCAGCCACTGCAAGCAACAACAAAAAACTACTTTTAGTTATAGAGGAGAAAGTGACTTGCTCCCCTTCCTCTCATTTGACCGCACTGGCGTTTGGTGATTTGCCCAACATATGAGCAGGTAGTGTAACTGAGTTATTCCTTTCCTCGATTCTGGTGGCTGAACAAAGTAGAGAGGGACCGAATGAAAGATGAGTTTGTGCTGCTGGGATTAAGCCTTTTGCTTTGCCTGCATTGCAAATAAGTGATTCCCACAGAGCAGACCCTCTGAGTAATTTGTTGCTTGATTTCCCCCTGCTTTCATTTCATTGGGAGTTTGTAACTATCAGCTGCATAACCTTTTGCTAGCCATAGAAACCAGCTTTTGATAGCAAAAATTGACAAATTGAGCAAAGCAACCTATCACCAATTTTTACAATTGTTTTGCAGTTTTTATAAAAACTGTTGGTTGCTTACCTTGATCCAATTGATTGATTTTGTTATGGAAAGCTAGTTGAAGATGATGGAAAGTATTTGACCTTGCCAAAACATTGTCATGTGTATGGCTAGCATAATATCTACGTTTATAAAGAAATAGTATTTTAAAACTGGTACATAGTTTTAGGCCTTTTCTTGATATCTAATTTTGAATATTGCTTTCAAATTATCTCAGCAATAATGCCAAATGTAATTTAATTATAGAGCTGTCATAGTTCTACTCTTTGTTATTGACAGCTCACGGCATTTGGTCTAGGTTTAAAGCAATAAAGTTTGATTAGAATGTTACCACTATTGCTAATGATGGATTGCTGTCATTTTAAGGGTGCGCTGAGTGTCACCTTCTCCTTGTCACAGGATTCCGATAACCCTGATCTTCGTGACCGAGGATATATTTACTGGCGTTTGCTTTCCACTGACCCTGTCACTGCTAAAGAGGTGGTACTTTCCGAGAAGCCACTTATCTCTGAGGAGACTGACCTTATAGAGCCCACTTTGCTGGATGAGCTGATTTGCCACATTGGCTCTCTGGCTTCAGTGTACCATAAGCCACCCACCGCTTTTGTTGAAGGCAGCCATGGAGTCCATCGTAAACACCTACCAATCCAGCATGGAAGGTGAGTGTTGTGGCCCTCTATTTAATGGCAAATATTATTTAATCGGAGAATGCTTTACTGTGTATAAGTATTTAATCTTATGATCATATTTGGGAAAATTGGACAGTTGCTATCTGGCCACTGTAGCCAGGAAACTTTGAAGGTAAGAAAGAGCATGAAATAAATGTAAGCTTCACAGGAAAACCTGAGATTTCAACATCTTCAGCCACTTGCAGCTCTTTTACTGAACACGTTAACATGGTTTTCTGCATTAGGAGTTTGATACTGTAGTTTTCACCACTGGGATCTTGGCACAAGTTACAGGTGGTAATACTAAAACTGCTGAAACTGTGACTGGCTTGCAAAGTGTCACCTATACTATTGCATGCCCCTGATACATTTTAGGTGTTTAGACTTTTACCATGGACCACAAAGCGAGAGGTATAGTGTCCTCCCCAGGATGTAATAATGTACACATGATTTTGTTTCTGTTATCTAACAGTATTATTTATTACATTCTAGCATTGATATTGGAGACAGCCCAGTTGGACCTGCTCCTACCTCTGCCCTTGAACAGCAACAGGTTATTCCCTCTCAAGGAGACCTCCTAGGTGATCTTCTTAATCTAGACCTTGGGCCCCCAGGAAATGTGCCACAGGTGTCTACAATGCAGATGGGAGCAGTGGATCTGCTTGGTGGAGGCCTAGATAGTCTGGTAAGAAATGATGCAGGTTGCCTTTCAGCTTCTAATTTTAGCAGTCATTATTTACCTGTATATTGCTCCTTGTATCTTTATTTAATTTTATTATATATTTTAGTATCACGATAGCAGTCATCTGGTCTTAACCTCTAGCACATAGCTACATGCAGATACACATTTGTTTCCAAGATGGAGCACTCCAAGGGTGCCTGGAGCTCTTCAAAATTATAGAAGAGGCAGCTGCCCCCTTCTGCATCCCATAATAATGCATTGCCTTAACTAGCTCTTGTAACAAAGTTATACTCACCCGAACCTTGTGGTCAGCTGGCTGTTAGAGCGCTCCCTCCCACCTGTTTCCTCCTCCACAATGGTATGTCCCTCGGCATCCTCACATCCAGCACACAGTGTATTGGATGTGATAACTCCTGGGGCCTTAGACCGCTTGAGCAGAGGGGAAGGAACAGTCTAACGAATAAAAAGGCTGCAGTACAGCCAGAGCAGGATAGCATCTAACACTTTCTGGTAGTATTGTGTTTCGATCTGTAATCAGTCTAGTCAATCCTCGAAAAAGAAAACTCCACATTAACCTTAGCTTAATTAGCCTTTTGCCTTTATTGATGCATTTCACCCCATAGCAGGCAAAAATGATTATTGGAATTGACACCTTTAACTTTTGACCTGCTATGAAGAGAATTACATCAATTAAAGAAAATAACTACTGCAGAAGTTTCTTGTTGTGGATGAACGTTGTTAGGCAATGTTTGTAAGAAGTGTACCCAATCCAAATTAAATAAAAAGCGGTTGTCACAGGACATCTGTCAGCTTTTTTTATTTTTGTGTGTGACCTCCCTTTTCTTGTACCGTGGGTCTGTATGAAAGGAAGTGAGTGAAAATCTTCAATTAGGAATACAGACAAAAGTAAAAAACCTAATAGTGGTTTTAACCGTTCCATATTCTAAGACATGAAAATAAAGTTTAAAGCTGTGCTCCAATAGCCACAAAATATAAATCCACTTTGCATCTACCAAATGCCTTTCAAAATGCAGTAGTTAGTGAGTAGTGACATTGTCACTGTGCTGCACATAGCCTGTCAGATAGCAGAGCTGCGGGAGGAACCCAGCAGGCCCAAAATGTCTGCAGAAACGTATAGGAAGGGGCAGATACAAGACCAGTCACCCTGCAGAAGAGGCATCTGCAGTGACTGGTCTTTATGACATCAATCTCCTGCACAGAGGTAAAGTTTCACACTGAATCATCTCACAGATCTGGAAGAAATAAGCAAGGCACACAACGATTCACGTAAGAATACACATTTTGTATACAGACAATATTTACTTATCCCAGCGTTCAGCTTTAAACTGTAAGCTGAAGTGGATGCAAACATTTCACTGTTGATATACATATAAGGAGTTTTACCTGCTAAAGGGTTTTTGTCCATTCAGTCCTGAGATTTACACAGCCCTGCTAGAGACAGTATCCAGGTTGGCGACCTGACTTCTCTCTTATTACAGTAAGGTAATACAGCTTGTCACCTCTCTGTTCCCAGCCCTTGAAAGGACAATAAAGGAACAACAGGAGACTGTAGAGGTCATCTTTTTTTCACTGTCCTTCTGTCAGCACTTGTGCATGCTGCAAACCGGTTTGGTTGCTCCTACATACTAATACATATGTTGCTTTTTTAACAATAAATACATAACTGCATTCATTATTGTTTTCATATCTGCCTGTAGTTCAGCCTGAGGTCCGATGAATCTCACATATTGCTTGCCTTTAAGTGATGATGCAAGTTGCAAATCCTTTGCCATTGTTCCCCTGCATGCATTAGAAAAGACAACAATGTTTCATCATATGCATGTTTCATCCTGAGATAGGACATACATGTGGTGAAAGTATTGGAAGTTTTGACAAGGGCTGCATTCTTAATCAGAGGCATCCACGCCTAGATGGTCACATTTAGAGGATCTTGCCCAGGCTACATGGTGAACACTGTTCACCTTCTAAGCTCAAAGGAGATCCCCAGTCCATTATATTATAGGTTAGCTTGCATTTATCCCCACTCTCTCTCCCCAACCATAGATGCTGTTCTTCAGAGATTATCACTGGGTATCAGTACTGATATGCAGACTGGTGCACTCAAGTATGAAACTGCACACATCTGTCAGTCTGTCAAAACAAGACAAAAATCAGCTAATGCTGTACAAAAAAAAAGTGCCTGCAGCTTATTGACTATATATGTTTTCTTAGCAATATTAAAATGTAATTGTATATAATATGCATCTGAATAGGCTGTTGCATTGCACTGTCATTTGTTCGATGATTGCTCATATTGGTGTGATTTTAATCTAAATACATTTAGTTAGCAGAATTGTAAGGAATCTGACTCAGAAAGGGTTAGTGAGACTTTGGCAGTCTACTTCATTTTGTTTCTGCTTGTGTCAGAAACATCCTGTCCTCACCCAAACACTAGAAACAGCATTAATGCTGATGCCAGAAGGACAGTGGCTGCTCAGGCTTGGAATTTGTCAGGGATGTTAGATTTTATGTCACAGGCACTGATAGTTGTTTCTGTAGTTCAGCTGTCTCTTTGCTGACAGTAACCTTTCTGCTTCTTTCCTCCTGTGTCCTGCCTACCCTTGCAGATGGGAGAGGATACGCAATGGGTAACTGCTTCTCACTCAGTAGTTTCTGATAAACTGGCATTATCCTTCTCTCCTCCTTTCATTGGTGTCTATTATGGATTCTTTCTTCCTATCACATCAGGCTGCTCATATGCATGACCATTAGCATTTAGCTTTGAACAATTATGTTCTAAAGCATCCAGTTTATGAGCCTGATTAAGCACGAGCTTTCCCCTCCCTTGCACTTTCAGTATAGCACCATACACAACCTCTAACCTTTTAAAGCACTGTATAAAAATGCAATTTTTCTCCATGTTGTCTGCTTCAGTTTCTTGTAAATTGTGACTCATCAGTCAAGTCTTTTTGATCATTATTATTTCAATACACAGCTAACACATTGTTTAAAGAGAACAAGTAAGAAACAGGCAATGGTCATAATCTGAATCTTTCCTCTCCTCCGTTTTTATAAGTGCTGTCTTATCTCTCAGGGATAGTAGTGTGAGCTATTATTCTCTTGTATGCTCTTTCTGTCAGCACATATATCTCAGAATGTGTGGCAACTCACTCAGGCAGGAGAGACGATGGCAGTTATAGCCTGACTCTCAGCTTGACACTTTTGCTCTGACAGGAAAGTCTGCAACTAAAGGATAAAAATCATAAATGCCTAAGAGCTAAGGGTGCACTATAACAGTTCAAGGATGGAGATTCAGGTTATTACAGATATCCATCTGTATCTAGTTCTCTTAAAAGGACTTTCCATTATAAATAAAAAATGGCACCCTGCTGGAATTACCTTTTTTGTTGCAAAATGAAGAGGCCACCTTAAATGTCTATCCAAGCCCAGAACATACAGTGTCAAAATTTGGCTGCCACAACACAGATCGGTGTATGTATAATATGGCATTCCTGTGGACAAAGAGATGGACATTATAGTTCCTTTATTTGATATGTATGTGTGTCATGTTAAAGCATTGTTTTGAGCAGCTTTCTAGTAGATGTGTCTGGAAAACACTGCTATGACTTATTGAAGTTAAGCACCAAAAATGTTAACTGTAATTTAAAAACCCTCACATATCATTTTTCTCAAGATATCGAGTGTAGGAGTTAACACCCAAGTTAAAATAGGCATTGGCCAGCAGATTTCTAATATGTTGAATAAGCAATGATCCCCTTTTATTTATAGATGGTATACTTGCACTGTAGTAAGACTGTAGACTGTTGATCCTCAGCTTGATTGTTGTAGCAGACATCAGAATTCACTTAGATTACACTATTAACCTAAAACCCAGGGTGCTTGGGTATTCAATTTTTATCATTTGGTTTCCATCTAGTCCTACCTCCTGCACTTTGCAGTTGCCTTGTGAGGCCTCCTATCACAGTTATTGGGCAATAGCAAAGTGTGAGAGGGGGCAGGACATTGAATCACATAGCACCTGGAAAATCAGAGAAATCTGATTTGGTCCATTACTGTGATAGAAAAACTTACTGACCAATGAGGAAGATCAGGGAGGTGGGACCAGACGTAGACACTTCAAGGTGAAACCTGATTGAAAATGGATAACAGAGAACCAGAGGAACTGAGGGACTTAAGGTGATTTATGTGAAATCTGATGGACATGCAGACACCTAGAATAATAACATTTGTCTAGTTCTAGTACGTTCTAGCTTCAACCAAAATGATTGTAGATTAACATGGTTGCTGATGTGTTAAATCACATGCTGACTCCTTATATATTTGAGGACTACAGTGACCAGATTTTCTCTGCCAGTTTTCCAATACTATCCAACTGTCACAGTCATTAAGCCTTATGATGGTTTAAAACTGTGGAGGGCCAATGTGCTGGGGTAAGGCAGCCTACTGTTTGTGAATAAGCTGTCAACAAACCAGACATTTTAGCACCCCTGTATCTTTTTCTTTATCAAAGCAGTGCACTACAATGCGCAGATGGTGAACATTGGTGCCTTTTGTTTTTCTTTAGAAATACATGTGCATTGTTGTGCGCTGGCAAGGTGCAGTAGCATGCCATTGAAAATGAATGGTACACAATCAGTTTTGTGTGTTACCATAAATTGCAATACTGCATGATAAAATGCGGTTTACTGTATGATAGTACACATATGTATGTCCAGCCGAAAGATATAAATTATTGCTTGAGTTGAATTAAGGCCTGTAGCCTATGTATTTCTGCCCTGACAGGTGTCCTTCAAAGCTCATTGAGATAGCTACTAAGGATAACTGTAGTAACCAAATGTTCTCTTGCAATAGATCTCCTGTATGCTGCATTGGTGGGTGGATACATACAGTACTTAAAAAGTAGATGGAGGGGCAGGGGGTCTGTGTCAAGCTGGCTTGTAGTAAACAAAAATTGACCAGCATGACGCAGACCCCTGCTCTTCCCCCATAGAATGTGCCCTGACCCTTATTAAGCATAATAGTGCTGGAGAATGTTAAGTCTGTGACAGCTGGGCAGCTAAAAGAGCACTTACTGCTTATAAAACAGATACAATTATACAGTGGCCCCATATTGTCTGTCTGTTGCTGAAGTGTTTTATTATTAAAGTACAGTTAATCTTTATTTCAGTTTTCATAATCTCATTTGCAGATAATCCATCGTGCTTTAATTTGATATATTTTTAATACTTTGCAACAATTTACCAGCACATTTAGAGGATTCAAACATTGTATTCAAATTCTCTTTCCAATACATTCTGAGTTCTCCATCTCCAGCATCAGAGAATGACTTGAAGCCAGATGAGAATGTGTTAAGCCCTTGTATTTGAAATTGTCACATTAAAGAAAATCTGATTCGTCCTAGAATTTAGAATGCTGACACAGCTTCTAGGCTCCAGTCCAGAGAGAACAAATAGGAGTACAGCTGGTGCTTAAAGAGGCACTAAAATCACAAGCTATAACGCATATCCAGACATTGTTTAAAGGAAAAGTTTGAAATGTGAATGATCTGTGGCAAAGGATCAGCAGGAAGTGTGATTATTTGTGAAGTTTCAGTTTTTACATTTTCTGTGAGATGTGAAGGAATTTAATATCTTTAAGGTTTGTCTAAAGCCAGAACTTTTTATTTTGTTTTGTATAAAGGGGGAAGGACTAGAACCCATGTCAGGTTTTAGATTGTCTTCTATGTCCTATTTGATGAGATTTAGGAAGTGTCTAATAGGGAAGTGTCACTCGTTTTGGAGATATTTTCTCTCACTTCCTGTAATGCCTGCCAGATAGAAAGTGACGGCAAATCTCCCTAATGGAGATACAGGCAGTAAAATAAATGACAGTGGTTTTAATATTGCACACAATATCCAACTTCCTGATAGCCCAGCAAGATATACTTGCCCATCCACACACCCTCCCTGCCTCCTCACACCATCTTGGACCCTCAATCCATTTTTCTAATAAAGTGGGGTTTTCAGGTATGGGGGATCATCTAACCCTGCCCACGTGACAGTGCTCTGGCTTGAAGGGCCAGTGGTTAGACCCAAACATGCTCACATGGGATGGGGAGCAGAAAGGGGGGCAGTGACATCATCCATCCCACTAAGACAAGACTCAGACACCGGAGCCTACTAAGGGCGGAATGCTGCAGCAGATCAGGAGCGAGGATTGGTGGAGGGGGGAGAGGGAATAATAATTTTGTCCAAGATATTCTGCAAGTTGAGTTTTTAGCAATTTCTTGTAATCCCACTCATTCTGTGCCGTGCATCCTCTGCTTATTGAGAGTAGTGTGGATGGTAATTTTTTTCAGAATGATCAGGAGTGTGCATAATTAGACTGCATTAGGAGTGTGCATGATAACGCCACAGTGCGATTCTGGTGGTCAGGACTGGGAATTCTTGGCCTGCATAATTAAATAATTAAAGTGTTATTTGTTCTCGGGACCCAATCTTATCGACGATGAATAGATTACACACTCGGCATGCATGAGGTTATTTTATGTTCCCTGGTTTCTCTTATCCAATCATCAAAATAGTACAGTATCACTGGCTGGATCACTTACATTGGCATTCTAAGGGTCACAACAAGATTTGTTGTATTTCCTTGGTCTTCATTAACAGTCTTTATCCTTACCATCAAATACAGTATGTTTATTTTCTTCTGTGTCATATGAAAACCTCAATAAGAATATGGCACTATTTCTACAATGTCAGGTTTCCTTATCACAATTAAACCAGCCTATTCTTGTATATTCACCACAAGATGTACCATTCATTCTGCAGCTACTCTAAATGAAAACACTTAATTTAAAGTGCTGTAATTCTTCAGCAATGCAAAGCAACTCTTCACAATAACAGTGTGCACTTATAGGGATTATATAGGGATTTAATGTGCCAAGTGCCTAGAGAAAACCAATGAATGCAAAAAATGTTTTGGCCTTATGCCATATCCTCACATCCCGTCGGCTTATACTCGAGTATATACGGTATATATACACGCACATTGCATTCAGAAAGCATTCATACTCCCTTCACTTTTTTCAATTTTGTTATGTTGCAGCCTGATTCATGGACGTAACTGGAAGTCACAGGGCCCCATACAAAATGTATATATTTTTTGTTTTCTTCAATATAAGATTGAATTTGGAATTGGGACTATTACATACATGAGGTTACTTACTTTACATTATATTTAGCTAAAGTGGCTAAACATAGAACACATTCTTGTATCCTTCCTATTATACTTTGCCATATTTTACACGATATAATCCAAAGTTCAAGTCCACTTAAGAATCCCCGCCAGAAAGTGATATGTGCATTATGTGCTTTAGAAAATGTATACATGAGCATTTTCACCAAATAGTAAATATATGTCATTATATTACATTTCAGTCACTTTTTGTGCACCTTTTTCCTTTCTTTAATTCATTATTTAAGCCCAATTCCAGACAATAAAAACAGTTTCTTGTAAAGCAAGGAAGGTTTAGAACCTCTGACAGGATTTTATTGTTAGTGTCTCGGTGAGGGAAAATTCCCTTCACTCTCTGTCTAGGTGATGGGTGTCAGATGGAACAGGAAGAACAGAGAAATTTTCTCTATGGGGACGTAGAGGCTCGGCTTTCCTCTCTACACCGCTCAATCAGCCTCCTGTGACAGAGTGTCAGAGAGAAGAGCAAGGTACACACACTCAGCGAGTTCATCTCGCTGAGTCACCCCCATTCATTCATAGTTGTAGTTATAGTAAACAAACAATGTTCTCATGTTATCAATGAACAGGAACACTCATAGAGGATTACTGTTCATTGATAACAAGGGACACAGAAAAAGAGATAGAGGACTTTGTGTTCTCAATCTATTTTAAAAGGGAAATATCAGGGGTCTTATATATATATATTTTTTGGTTTTTTTTATTTTCACAGATCCATACTTAGTGTTTAGAGAAAAAAAACATACAGCATGTTAAAGAACCTTTCTCTAAACATTTTGATGTATCATTTAGATATGGATTTGTTTACTTTATAAAGCTATTGTCAGAAATATTCAGGACAATGTTTACTTACCTATTTAAATCTAGCCAATCCCTACTCTACCTGTTTTGCATTTGTTTTTTTTTTAAATTTTACATATGCTTTCTCTTCCAGTTGGGGAGCGATCTTGGAGGTGGCATTGGTGGAAGTCCTGCGGTACGATAATTATAATTATTCTCTTGGATAAATGTCTTTTAATTTTGTCAGCTAGAATCATTCTGTAAATATTAAAATTTATTTTATTCTGCCTGATTACATAATCCTGAATTGTCTTACAGCTAGTTAATATCAACCATTATAGGGGGGTAACAGGCAACAACTGCAGAGCTGAAATGTATATGTATGTATATATATATATAGAGAGAGAGAGAGCGAGCACCTGAGCATGGCTCAGGCATATTTAGTTCTATATGCTGCAAAGCCAACTTCCTTCTGTATTCTATGAACATTTAGAAGCAAGATGCCTGACAGCTGGCAGCATGCATGTGGTGCTTACCCGTGGGCAGTTACTGCTTGTAAAGTAGAGACCAAAAATAACCTAGAGATTGTGCTATACCACTTCATTAATTTACTGGACCTGGGAGCTCCTAAAGGAAGCATGGACAGAGTGATGGAGTTTTAAGGAAAGAAACGATGGAAAACTCTACTTAGCATACTGAAACCTTATGGAAACCTACTAAAATGGAAAATACTGAACTACAATGATCCTAATTTTATTTTGTACTCGCATTGCAGTATTGGGTTTCAGTAACTAAGTTCCTGTCTTTTTATGCAAAGAAATAAAGCAAGAAAATCTCCATAAAGAAGGACACATACAGGAGTAAAAACTTTACAAAGGTTCTTTCTTCCACATTCTACCTTCTATCTTCAGCCCCTTTAGGATAGAGAGATATATATACGATATATATTATGGTATCATATGGCTTTCATGTTTTTTACTTATTCTATTGGGTTGTACGTGAATAAACTGTTTTGCAAATAATAGCTAAGCTACATATGAGCATTTTAATACCTTAATTGTTTAAGATCTCTTTACTACATGGGTGGAAAAAAATAAAATGTAATTTGTTTGAGCCATGCTGCGAAAATTGCCATCTTTTGGTTGCTTCAGAGGGGGAACCTCCTTGACTTTGTAGTGTCCATGTGTGCATGGTCATGAAGTGCCCCAGTCATACACAAACATTAGACACGCAGTTGTCTAGAGTGTCTACAGTCATCAGGGTTCAGTATGACGCAGTTTATGTTAACAGTTAGACATTCACTTTTATTTTATTTTTTTTCCTTTTTAAAGCAGAGCTGATCTCTATGTGTTGTAAATAAGGCAGCTGTCAGCTAGGGGTTAACATCCTACTACTAAGTGATGTTAACCTGACCACAGCTGCGCCTGATAAATGGTGGCTAGAGGGGAAAAGCCTAGGAAAACGTGTCAATTGGGCATCATAATTTAAACACTTATGACTGCTGCCCACAGTAATGGAAGATGCAAGTAACTTTCACCTAGCTTTTTTTTTTCTGTAAAACTGGAAGAAACTGTAAACAAAACAGATATTCTCTTTTTTTTTCTCAAGAACTTTCTCTTTTGAATAACTAATTCATCCTTTTTATCTTTCTGTGAGAGGTTTTACTTTCTGTTTTGTGTAACATTTTCACGTAACTTTTGTTTTGGAACGAGTAGGGAAAGTCAGAACCTTTTAGATTTTACTTACTGTCTGGGTATTGGTGGGAATGGAAATAACTATTAATACCTAAAACCTCACCTACCCTATATGTGTGCCAACTGGAGATTTTCTGTCTTGGTCACTGTTGTCCCTGGAACAGGAAGTGAGGGAGAGCTGTAAAGATCTGATGAGGGTTTTAAAGTGTCACTAAACTCAGGAGTTAAATCTTAAAAATGCATTCAAGTACAGGCAGTCCCCGGGTTATGGACGTCCGACTTGCAGACAATCTGTACTTACGAACGGGGTCCACAGTTCTCCTAAATGTACCGGCAGCCGCAGGTACATTTAGGAGAACTGTGCCTGCAGCGGCCTGTGTCCCCGCTGCTCTCCGCGCCTGTGTTGGTGGTTATCCAATAGCAGGCTGGCTATGGCACCCAGCATTAAAATAATTAAAAAAAAGTTTAAAAATATGAAAAAATTTATTAAAAAAGAAATGTAAAAAAAATGTAATAAATAAAAACCAAAAATGCAAATAAATAAAAAAATACAGTTTCTAAAATCAAATTAAAAATAGAAAAAAACTTTTTTTGTTGTCATTTTAAATAAAACATTTTTTTTATTATATTATAATCTTCTGAACAAGGGCAACAGACAGCAAAACAAACGTGACCCTTCCCTATGCTATCCAAAACAAAATAATGTTTTTTTGGCTGCAGTTACACTTAAAAAATGTACCTGTTCCGACTTACATACAAATTCAACTTAAGTACAAACCTAAAGTCCCTAACTTGTATGTAACCCGGGGACCGCCTGTACCTCCACTATTAACAGAAATGTATCTTGTTTGTGAATTACTCAGCTGTAGATTATCCTTCTGGAGGGTGGCTACTTTTGTTCCCCATGGTCCCTGTGTGTGTTGTAAAATAGCCACCGCTCCAAGCTCACTCCTGTGATGGACTACAATCTCACATTTAGTTTATTCATTTTTATTGACGTTATTGTCCATCACGGCAGAGAGCTTGGAGCGGTGGCTACTTTACTACACACATAGGGACCATGGGGAACAAAAGTAGCCACCCTCCAGAAGGCAGGACAGTGTCACCACCAATTCAGAGATGATTTGAGGATCTACAGCTGAGCGATACACATATTAGGTACATTTTTGTTAATAATTATGGTACTTGAATTTATTTTAAGATTTAACTCTTCTCCAGTCTAAAAGCTGAACTACTCATTTTAAAGCTATTTCAAAGGTGAATTTTGAATACACCTAACTGTTTCAACTTTAGCTAGCAATAGACAGGCAGATGTCACCCCAAGAATGGCTGGCAGTGAAACATCTGCCGGCTGCTGTTACTTGCAAGACTCGCCTGATCAAATGAAGCCTAATGTGCCGTTAACACCTTCCTTCCCTGTTTTTATTAAGAAGAGTGGCAGATCAGCCCGGTCATGCAGTGTTTAATCTAGCAAGTTGGCATCTCTAAATGAACAATACCAGGGCTAGGGGTTACAGAATGCACAGAGTGTTTTTAAGTAGGACATGCACTAATACTAGTATTGGTGCCGATACCAAGTATTGGGGGTGGTCCAAATGCTTCGATACTTACCCCCGATAACTCGAGTCAGAGTGAGATTTCCTTTGACCGGCAGTGCCATGAGGGAACACGGCGCCTGCTCCATGCCGATTGGCCGGGAAGCAGTCTTCCCAACCAATCAGCATGGAGCTGGCTTCCCGGTTAATCAGGAAGCCGGGCGGTGGGTAATGAGTCGGGTCCATTCTGTTTGGCCGGCCCAACGCTGATTGGTTGGGAAACTGGCTTCCAGCCAATCAGCATCTAGCCGTCCAAAAAGCATAGAGTCAGCTTCCCGGGCAATCAAAAAGCCGAGCAGCAGCTAATGACATGCCACCTTGCTTCTTGATTGGCTGGGAAGCCAGCTCCATGCTAGCGGATGTAACTGTACTCGGTGTCGGCGAGTACCGAAAGATAAATATTGCTACTCGATACTGAAAAACCGGTAGCGGTGCATCGCTATTTATAAGTAAGAATATATTAAAATAGCTACAAAAAATTTAAAGGGTTATAACATTTAATTATGTAGGTAGCTGTCTCTACTGTTGCCAAGTTATTTAACCACTTTTTCGCATCCAGAGCAGTTTTTCATTTTTGCACACTTTAACATCTGAATTATTGAAAACAGCTAGAAAACAGCTTAAAACCCCCAAAAAGAGGCCCTGTAGAATAACAAAATGCTATGTGCAGTTTTTTTATGATGCACAATATTTGCGCAAATGTTTGCCTTGACTTTCTTTCGGGAACTTCTACCATTTATGATAAGGCTTTAAGTTTAGCTTCAGAGCGAAGGAAAAGATAAAATTTCCTGTGCAATTGAAATCCGGTTACTAACATGACGTTTCAGTTAGAAGTAAATAGGAGGTATTCCACGCAGATGTACAAAAATTTACATAAATAGTGTTTTTGTCTTTTTTCTTTTTAGGTAGGACAGACATTTATTCCTTCCTCTGTACCAGCTACTTTTGCTCCTTCGCCTACTCCAGCTGTGGTCAGCAGCGGACTCAATGATTTGTTTGAACTTTCAACTGGCATTGGAATGGCCCCAGGGGGATTCGTAGTTCCAAAAGCTGTAAGTACCACAGATCTTCTATCACAGCTATTTCCTCATCATTTGCTGCATAGCTTTATTTTTCCTAGTCTAGTTCACCACGTTCGAATGTAGTTATATTCCTCAGTTATATTTACTGGTGTTTTGTCATTAAATTATAACATAATAGGGGAAATTTATCAAAGCAATTGCGACAGTTATGGCCTCTTAGATCATTTTTTTTAATGTGCAAATCTGTTTAGCCGCTCCTTTTAACATGTTCGCATGTTTTGACCAGAGCTTGCGCTGTTTTCCCGATTTGCGCGTGTTTTGCGAAAGTTCACAAATGTTTACATCTGCACTTGTCCTGCGGCTGTCTGAAACTGGAGCATCACCTAACAAAACAATCGCACCTTAAGAAGTCCCCATGACCACTTCTTCAAGATGTGACAGTTAAGCTTTTTGCCTGAAGTTACAAGGCTTCTTTCCTGGAGTCGATTTAACCTCATTTATGAACAATATTACACTAGCAATATAAATATGGCGCAAATATATCCCATGGGACCATTTGCAAAATCAAACACTTGCTATTGCTATGATAAATTCCCCCCAATGTATCTAACCTTTTTCATGCAGTGCACAGCAAGTGTCTGCAACAATTAGGTAATCATCCCCTGCAGTGAAGTTTAGCAAAGTTGTTTAATTTCCACATGTTAAAGTCAATTACCTGCACTTAGAGAGAGCTTCTGAATGATACATAAGAGAGATGGCAGGGATTGTTATGTTACACCCCAGGGACAATATGCAAATAGGAATCTCCTGTCTTAAAACAGACTGTTTTGAAAATCCATAGTCCGCGCAACAGGCTAGTGCCCTGAGGGAAAATTGTTTAGCAAAATACAGTGCATGTTGCGGTTTTGTTTTAATCATTTATATAGTCCCAACATCTTCTATGATGCTGTACAGAAAATACTGAGTCATGTTTATCAGCTACTGCTGCCAATATCCTCCCTTCCATCCCGTCCTGAATGTTACAATCTAACTACCCCATGGACACACATATAGAAACAAGTACCTAGTATGCCAGTGTTGAGCATATGATACACAGTTGCCATGTTTTCTGCAATTCAGTAGTAGGTCAGTTATGCCAAACACGTTCTTGAATACACAGCTAATGCCCAACCTGACACCATACAATGCTCGTAATTGTAGATTACATATTTTCTACTGTCTTTGGAAAACAAGTAAAATCATGTTGGCAATATCTTAACAGAATCATGTATTTTCCATTGTAAAAGGTTTAAAGTGTATGTAATTCCCAACAATAAACTTTTCTTATTTGTTCCCTGTGGGTCTGTTAAATATACCACTGAAAGTGTTTTGTTTGAACGGTTTCATAAGAGCAAAAGAAGTGTGCACAGGACAGCTTTGAAATTCCGACATGATCAACAGGTCATTTTTTGCAATGTCAAGGAGTCCTCCCAGTTCTTATGAAGAGGGGATGGGATTTAGTAATTTGACAAAATACAACTGGGAGGGCTGACATCAGTCAGTCCACAAAAATGCTGTGTGTTGTCAGCCAACAACAGGAATTAGGAGCTGAGTGCATTTCTGGCAGATCAACAGGTATTCCTCTGTACTTGCAGAGTCTTTAAAGGACTAAAGCATGGGGAACTGTGCTTGTATTGCAGAGATCTACTGCATGTTTTGTATTTTTTATTTTACCCTGATACACTTTAAATGGAAAAGCTCTTTATGGGTAATGTTCAGGGGCAGAGCTAAACTGTCCTCACCTTTCTCCCTGCTAATGAATACTTGGTCTGTAGTAAGGGTGTTTTTGTTAACATCACTTCAGGCACATACACTGAAATATGCAACTAGTAACAGTTAATTTACTGGCAAGATACATACTTCATTGTACTGTCATTTATAGTGCTCAGTGCGGGTTAACCCCATTATCACTTGTGTCTGAAACATATTCTTGCCTATGCATTTAACAGCAAGTAAGCAGATGAAGATTCTAATCCAAATTATAATTCAAATTGGAATCAATAAATTGCTATCTCTGCTTGGTGATTTCTTTTCTTTACAAACTGACAAATATCTTTTGTTGAATTGATTTTTTTCTATAGTCAGCATTTGGTACACCATAATATGTATACTGTTTTTAATTTTATCTGGTAGATCAGAGACTGTTAACCAATATCTTTATGTAAAAACTAGGGGTCTGGGTTACGTAAATTGCAAAGTCCAGCCAATTGCAGCCAAGTAGGTTTTAGCTTCTGTTTTCCGACTGGCTCTGGGAAATGAAACATAATATTTGATTGGTTGTTGTAGCAATACCTCAGCTTTTCTTTGGTTGTTTTCCTAAATTGGCTCTCCTGTGTAACACAGTCTTTCTTCATCAAAGCTGAATAACGTGATAAGATTTGTAATATTAGCACAGTTAAACCCCCCTGATGAAGATGCCTCTGTTTAATATGTAAACACGGGGGGGCGTGGCTTGGCGCATGGAGCGGTGAGACGTGTATCGGCTCGTCTCCCGCTCAGGGGCATATCTTACTGCAGGCAGCAGCGGCTTTCTCCCCCACGATCACCGGCAATGAGCGACCGGAGGAAGAGGAGTAAGAAGCAGGCTAAGAAGGGGCCTGTGCCGCGGGAATTGACCCGATATTTCGCCCGGACGGCGCCCGCGGCCTCTCACGCTGCCTCCACACGTGCAGCCAAGATGGCGCCGCCGGAGTTATCTCCGGCACACTCGGACGCCCCACACATGGAAGAGGTGAGCCAGCCACAGGAGAGACACTCGCCCCAAAGCCCAGGGGGACTGTCCCTTCCCTTCTTCTCCAGAGACCTGTTGGCGCTGCAATGAGGTAAGGGGCACGTATCTCCACATTTGGTGGGCGTGTCCTATGATTAACTCGTTCTGGCAAAAAATATTCGCGATTTACAATCACTTATACGGAGACACCCTAGTACCCTCACCGGCTGTAGCATTACTGTCACTCCTGCCGGGCTCCCGGAAAACTCAAAAAAACATGATACTTAGACATATCTTGTCTGCAGCTAGGCAGGTGATCCCCCTACATTGGAAACAGGCTGGTACTCCACCCATTTCCCAATGGGTTAGCCACGTTAATGATATCATGCTTATGGAGGAACTGATAGCGACTGATGCTAATGCCTTTCCCAGGTTCATGACCCAATGGAGTGTATGGATTCACTTTTCCTCCTCCGCCGACCTACAGTCCTACCTCTAGTGCAATGCCCTGAGGGCGAAAGGGACACCTCAAGTCTCGATACACAACCTCAGCTCACAAGCCGTGACCCCCTCCCTCCCCCCCTAATCCCCTCCCCTCCATCCCCCTCTTTCTTTCTTCCACATTTCTCCCCTCTCTTAGTTTACCTCTTTCGGTTCCCCTCCTTTTCTACAACTTTCCTGACATATCAGGATATTTGAAATGTTGGGCCAGAGAAGGTACCTGCCAATGTTGACATGAGCTACAATTTTTGAACATACACTGGTGACACCCACCGGATCTATAATGTACACACAGTCATCGTGGTGTTGTTCCTCACTATGGTGGACTAATGTGTAACATAGAAAGGCCTTAGCTTTTCGTATTGTGTGACCGAACCTAGGTCACCCTCCCATTAATGCGTGAATGATCACACCAGTACACCGTTGCTCAATGCATATATTCATGTAGCCTGATATCCTCGATGTATATGTACTGATTGTACTTTTTGTACCCTTCTTGAGTTTTGATACTGATTGTTAAGGAACTGTTAAAAAATACTAATAAAAACTGATTCAACACTAATATGTAAACACTTTAATTCCCTTTGAACACATTTTATACAGCCAACATCGATGTGGTCTGCTAATTGCGTAACGTACTAGTAATTGCCATATGGGTTCTTTCCTAGATTTGGCTGCCTGCTGTAAAAGCAAAAGGACTGGAGATCTCAGGCACATTTTCCCATAGGCAGGGGCACATCCACATGGACATGAACTTCACCAACAAGGCTCTGCAGCACATGACCGATTTTGCCATCCAGTTTAATAAGAACAGGTAAGACACATTTCCATGCTGGACAACCACATTACAAATGCTACATTGATTGATTTCCTGTTTAGATCAGTCAATGTTCTTTGTATAACAAAAAAAAACGTTTAAAAACACAGCGCTTTCTCCCTGTGGTATCTCCCCCGTGTTCCCTCAGTAGACCAGATGACAGCTGCAGTGAATAAATCAGAAGACCCAAATCCTCTCGTCTGAAAATTGATTAGCTAAAAGACACCGCGCTTTTTAGTCTTTTAGCTAATCAGTGTTCTTTGTATACTACTGTCAACTGTGGAAGAAAGAACTCTTGATGTTATTTTTTTATTTTACTTTTTAATCCATCCTGTGGATATTGTCAGTAATTTCATTGTATTTTTTTTTAGGTTAAAGTAGAAGTCCAGTCAAATCTTTTTTTTCTCAATAGGGAGGGCAAGGGATTAAAACCACTATGTAATTTGACTGCTTTCCAGGGCTCTGTTAGATAGATTTTTCCCTTACTTCCTGTCATGCTGATAACATTTCACTAGACGGGAAAAGATGATATCCGCAATCAAAATGTTTTTTGTATGGGAATATGAGTATGGGAAGGCTAGACCCCTAGTCAGCTTTTTATTGACAGGGGTTAAAACCCCCAATAAAATCTTTTTTTTTTAGATTAAGGATCCACAGAAAGAATAGGAACACAAGTATTAGAGGGAGGGCGAAGGATGGACCAGAGGATTAAGGCAAACAACACAATATGAATCGAGTATTTTGTCTTTAGACATCTTAGTATTGATCACTTAACGAGTGCACATTAAAATAAGATTAGAGTGAGGTATATACAAAGGAAGTGGACGGGGAGAGATGGAGTTTGGGCTATGGGATGATAAAATAACACTAGAGGTGTATTTAAGATATTGACTTTTTCCTCTCCTTCAGAAGAAGACATGAGCTGTAGATTGAATGTGAGAAGAGAGTAGAGGTGGGTGTGGTTGAAGTTGTGTGGTAGCGAAAGGTAAAGTAAAGGTTGTTTGAAATGGAGCAGATGTTTTTTAATTAGAGATATGTATAATTTATGTTATTTGAGAGATAGAAAGATGATATATATCTCTATATGTATTTTGTAAAATTGTATTGTATTTAAGTGAAATAATAATTAATAAAAACATATTAAACAAAACAAACAAAAAAAACCATATAAAATAAAACATGTTTTCTGGACTTACACTTTAAGTATTATGACTTTGAATCACACGTATCATTTAAATTGAATACCATTAACTTGGCACATTGTAAATAACACATCAAAGCTTACATTTTTACATTCCAAGTGCTAGTGTAATTTTACAACTAGTATTGTGAAAGCTTTTATCCCCATCTAACCATATTCTGTTTGATGTTTGGGGATACTGTTGGGCTTAGGGGACAAGGCTGTGTGTTTTGTCTCTGCTTCTGACATGAATTTGCAAAGCATTTATAGGTTAAGGAATGCAACATTTAGATAGCGAGTTGAACTGTATGGAGTGGCGTTTATTGTTCAGTTTGTTTTATTCAGTAGGGAGCTTTTATTCTTAAGGGCAGTAACAAATAGTCAGAATTTACTCTGCTAAGGCTAAACTAAACCCCTTGTAATTTGGTGCAGCCGGCTGACAAGCAGGTTCTTCAGAGCAGGGAATGCCTCATTGAGCTGGAAATTCTGGATCTTACTATTGGAGAAATAGGGTGAAGGATGGCTAACTATGTAATGTGCCAAGCACATTAAATAAATTCTGTTGAGTTGTGTTACTACAGTTTGTTTATGTGATGTTAGATTTTTCCCTTCTGTGTTCTCTCAGCTTTGGAATGATTCCAAGTGCCCCACTGGCTATACATACACCCCTTATGCCGAACCAAAGCATTGACATTTCCCTCCCACTCAACACCCTGGGGCCTGTCATGAAGATGGAGCCACTTAACAACCTCCAGGTAATTAACTGCTTTTAGTAGTACTGTCATTTATGTATGATGTCATGTGAACTTGTAAATGGTTACCTACAGTATCCTCTACACTGGCACATTGGGGTGATTGGTGCTTCTGGCTTTCCTTTTACTATTTAAATAAGAAGCCAGATCTCAGCAGGCGTTGTAAGCATACACAGTGATAAGGAAATACTGTGTACGTCCAAGGCTGGGGCACACATCCACTTGAGCATATTCATTGTATGGAATAGAAGCTCAGATGGAAACGTTGTTTCATCTATTCCCATTGAGCCATCTGCTCACCCCTTTCATTCCTGATCATTAATGAAGCCATAATCCTTTTCATAGCATTTGTAAGATGTTCGCATGACACTTTTAAGTAAGGTTCCTCAAATGTTGGGCAGTCATGTGCCACCATCCCAACCACTTTCTGAGTACTACCTATAATATCTAAATGTATCTAATGTATCATGTTTACACACCACAAAAGGAATATGGCATCACAGACAGACAGTGTCTACAGAGACTAAATATAAATATCAATTCTTCATCTTACAAGCTCTGTTACATATCCGTAGGCAATATAGGTCAAATACAGAAATTCAAGATCACGGAGTACACAGGACTGTGTAAATAACCACTTTTCATAAAAAGCAAAATGCACCTCCAAAGAAAAGTAGCATACACCGCCACATCTCTGCTTTATCTATACTATCTGTGTCAACACAGTCCTGTCCAGGAAATTATTCACAAATTAATACTCCTCCTTCCCTGTGGGTTTTGTATGCATTCCATGGTATGCTCCTTTTGCTCATGCCAGCATGCAATAAGACTGCTCTCTACTGTAAAATGGCCAATGGAGCCTGGGGATGGAGAGGAGAGATTTCTGTGCAAAATCCATAAATCAGGCTTTTAGCAGGTGAAGAATGTACTTGTATTTAGCAGAGCAAATTGAAGAGAACTGAATTTTGTTTGTGAATTGCAGTACCTCTAGTGCAGGCGTATTGAATTAAAATTCAAGGTGGTCTGGTCAGTAAACGTTTCTTCCAGCAGAGGTCTGAATCTCATGTTGGTGTCCTCATCAGAGTTCCCCCTTACATTAGTAACTAATGTAACAGGGCAATCTAATGGGAGCAAGTAATGTAAGGGGGTAATGTGATGGGGACAACTAATAAATAGTTGTCCCCATCAGAGTGCTCCCCTAATTGGTTGGCCCATTAGAGTGCCCTTTTACATTAGTTGTCCCCATCAGAGTGCCCACTTACATTAATTTTCCTATCAGATGGGCACTCTGATGGGGACCACTAATGCAAGGGACACTTTGATAGGGGCAACTAAATGATATTGTGCCCATCAGAGAGCCCCCTTACATTTGCTGCCCCTATCAGAATGCCCCCTTACATTAGTAACTAATGTAAGAGGGCATTCAGATGGGGGTCAACGAACCTAAGGGGGCAGCCTCATGGGGACAACTAATGATTTGTTCCCACACACACACACACACACACACACACACACACACACACACACACACACACACACATTAATTGTCCCAATCAAAACGTGGTAATAACGCCTTTGCGCGCCATAACGATATACCCCTTTTAGTTGAGTGCTGGAACAGCCTGTGGATAGTGCCACAGCATACTAATAAAACATGTGTTGTCAGCACACCTATTAGCTTCAAAATGTCGTCTTTATTGACGTTCTTGTAGTGTGAAGTGAATGCTGCAAGACCATCAATAAAGACAACATTTTGAAGCTAAAAGGTGAGCTGACAACAACTCTCTTATATCTCTCCGCTGATGCTGCCTCGTTAACAATTCAATTTCAGCAACCTTTCGGGTCGGGCTAGCGATAATGAAAGTTTCATTTCAACGATTCTGCTGCTGGTGAAGTGTTGCAGGTGACAGCATTGCATGTTTGAAATGGCCCTTGAGGTGTAAATGTAGGCAAACAAATACACAGCTGAAGCACATATCTAACATACCACAATATATTCCAGTGGACCAGTTTATTTGAATCCAGAAAAAATTATATTGTCTGGGAAAGTATGCTTTAGTTGGAGGTACTCAGTATTTCCAGATGACCGACTGGAGTGATGGGGAAGCAAAGGAGCATGTGGTGGGTGTGCATCTATGCAAACTTGTTGGTTTGACCTATATGGGCAAAGCACAGGTTCACTTTATTTTTTGTATCCTTTCTATTAGCTATTTTGCATGTGTATAAAGTAAGTTTTAACCATAAGCGATTATTATTATGCTTTCATAATGATCTTGTGGATAAAAGGTTTCCAGTCTGCTCATTGTGTACCAGTCAGCTATTATGCGGAGTGTGACATTGACACTGCTAAATTACCCAAGATGTAATTGAGTTAAGGGGGCTAAATTACTGACATTATCATACACACATCTTCAGCAGAAAAAGGAGATTGCATAGAGCACAATGTTCCAATGTCATATATCTTCTGATATGCCTGAGTGTTTTTGTCCTGTGGCCTGTGATCGACATGGGGAAACGAGCATAACCCTTATATATTCACTAATATGAGAGCAGCCCATCCCCTCAATCCACAGAGCTTCTAGCTCCCGGGTGTGTTCTTCCACTGGGCTCACTACACTGGATTGCGTACATGGCTATCAGTATTTGTATAGAGTTGTCATAATTCATAGTGACAGGTGCTATAACCCCTTCATGGGATTACATGACAAGACTGCCACAACACAACAGTGCTGCAGACTCTAAATTTGCGTGATGTGAATATGCATGGGGACATTTATTCTGAAAGCAGAAAATACATTTATGTATGTCTTTATGTTTGTGGAAAAGTACTTAAAGATCCATTTAATCCAGAGATATAAAAGAGTAGCCATGTCATTCCTGTTGATGTAGCAGGGAGAATGATTTAGAAAGAGCCCAGTGAAGCGCTTAAGAGTTTACAGATGTTGTGAACCCTTTAAATCATCCTTTGGATCTCTGTTGGCAGGGGTCTTAGTGCTAGTTGTAAATCTAACATGTTAATTCTTGGTTTTCTCTTGTGCCTGATAGGTGGCTGTGAAAAACAACATTGATGTTTTCTACTTCAGCTGTCTCATCCCTTTACACGTGTTGTTTGTGGAAGATGGCAAAATGGGTAAGAGACAACTCTTGTGCTTCCAGGGGTGTTGTGTCAGTTTAATCTTATTATGTCAGGGGTCAGCAACCTTTTCCACATTAAGCATCATTTTTACAAGTATTATACAATCGTAAGGTTAGTGAGCAACAGCATGCTGTGGTGTACATTCTTTTTCGATATTTGCAGTAATAGTTCTTAAGCTCATTAATTATTATATCCTAATAGTCCCAATTTTTGCACCTTCAAACCTCAAATCAGCCCCAATGCATGCGCTTTCAGACAGATCAGCCTTAATGCATGCACTTTCAGACCTTAGAACAGATCCAATTTATGCCCCATCAGACTTCAAATCAGCCTCAATTCCTGCATCTTCAGACCTCAGATCAGCCCTAATGCATGCGCTTTCAGACTTTAGATCAGACCTAATTTATGACCCATCAGACCTCAAATGAACCCCAATTCCTGCACGTTCAGACCTCAGATCACCCCTAATGCATGCGCTTTTAGACCTTGGATCAGACCCAATTTATGCCCCTTTAACCCTCAAATCCGCCCTTCAGACCTCAGATCAGCTGCAATGTCTGCACCTGCAGACCTCAGATCAGGCCAAAATGTCAAAAAAGCAAATTTTTGTCAACACAGCACACCACAAAGTAGGGTAGTTGCCTCAGTGCATTGGATTGCTGTCAAGAAGGATGGCATTGTAACGTATGTTAACATGTGTTTCTCTAACACATGCAATTCCATGACACCCAATGCATTCACCTTCACATCTCACAGATCAGCCCCAGTGTATGCACTACAGACCTCAGATTAGCCCCATTGCATGCGCCTTAAGACTTCACATAGGCCCGAAACCCTATACCCTCAGGTACCACAGTAGGCATGCAGGCGGGCTTCTCGCACACATTAGGCCGGACTCACACCTAAGCGTTAGCGTTTTCGTATGCATATATTAATTACGCATGTTTTTAGGAGCAAATTGTGATGCATTAAAGTCAATGGACAGAACGCATGCATACGCACGTACAAACGCGAGAAACGTATTGCACCGTACGTTTTCAAGCGTTTCCTATTGAGTATATCGGGCCAATAGGAGCTGAGATCTTCCAAAAAGAAGCTCATGTACCTTTTCCGGCGACAGGCAGTTTGCTTATTGCAACAAAACGCTTAGGTGTGCAGAGGGGATATATGAATTAATGGAATTTTTTCGGTGAAGCTTTTGGTCAGGCTGAATCCACTGCGACTCATATCCTTATCGTGAACCAGGCTATGTGACATCACGCAGGTGGGTGGGTCAGAATTTGTAAATTACAGCCTAGGGAGCTGTCAGTTACAGCCAATGGCAGGGGCTGCAAGCGCAAAAGGGGTGCCAGGGTTTGCCAGTGTCTGTATTATGTACCTCTTTGTAACAGCAATTGTTTGCCAACTACCCTGTGTGTTAGATTATCCTGAAGTGTAGATTGTACCTTTGCAGTCAAATTTGAGAAACCCCTGCCATCTGTACCATGTTTATTTTAAGTGCATTAGCATGGAATGTATCACTCACTTTCTGAGGTCTGAAGGTGCAGAAACATTGCTTCCCAGCAGCATTACATAGTAGTGGAAAGCTATGGAAAAATTTTTGGCAAATGAAAAGGTAAGCAGCAACTTTTAAATATTTGTAAAGTTATGCTATCTAAATGGGCACATGTAACAAATATAAATTAGGTGGTATCCCCAACTGGCAGCAAAAGTGGAAATACACTTTACGTATCTCATAAAATGTGTACCTTCTAAATGTACATTTGTTTTTTTGTAAAAAAAAAAAAAAGTAGTAGCCATTGATGTTTAGTTTTGGAGAAAACAAATTAATTATTAAAGCATCAGGCTTTAATACCAAGTTTAAATTGACAGGCACGAATGCCTCTTGAACCTTTGAGATTGTTTACCTGGAGTAAACGTAACGCTAGTAGACAGGTTTTATGATAACACTGTGGAAACTCGTGGAATGAATGCGCTTAATGTGATCTTTTCGAAGAAGGCTAATAGTGTTTTAAAATTGATATTTATTCAATAAATTAGGTGTTCAGTGCAATACCCATTACAACCAACCAGGATTCATCTTATTTGTTACGGCACTCTGTGATAATGTTAGGGTAATGCACATTTTATTGCATAACCCCATAGTCAAATTGATGTAAAAGACCAACTATTTCCAGCCAGAAATATTGATATAGATTGCAAGACCTCAGGGGCAGGGCCCTCCTTCCCATCTTGTCTTGAATTGTATTATGATTGTAATGTCTTCCTTCCAAACTGTTGGCGCTATATAAATCCTGTATAATAATAATAATATAGAGATTCACTTTGTAAAAGAGATGAGAGATTTAGGCATGCATTTTATTTGAATTCACTTTGCATCCTGGAACATTTATAGATGATATATCTACACACACAGGGGTGCGCAATTCGTATCGCCCGATGCCTGGGACATGCAGTTCCTGGGCGCCTGGCAGGTGTTTTTCTTCTACATTTAGCTCTGCTGCAGGCAAGCAGGGCTAAATGTAAAGCAGGGGAGCTGTTTTATGCAAGTGAAAACTTGTCATATCAGCACCACTCTCTGCATGATTAGAGGACCACCCACCAAAAAAGACTATAGAAGACCTAACACATCACATGACTGACCTAAAGACTTCTGAAAATGGGAAATCTAAAAAGAAAAATTGCTGCAACTACCGTCCGATTGCCCTTTTTAATGTGGACCTCAAGTTGTGCGCTAAAATATTGGCCAACCGCATCTTGCCTTATATTGGTACTCTTCCATTTTGAACAGGTTGGATTTATTCCGTCCCATGGCAATACCATCCTGGTTTTGAATGTAATTCATTCCGCTTGTAAATATGCTTGACTGTCGATGCTTTTATCTGTCGACATGGAAAAAGCTTTCAACAGGGTGGACTGTAAGTTCGCCCAGTCCACCATTCGGCATATTGGACTGGGGGGCCAGTATGTGCTCATGGATTTCATCTTTATATTCTTCCCCCACTGCTGCGGTTAACATCAATGAAACGCGTTCGGATTACTTTCCCATCTCAAATGGCACCCCGCAAGGATACCCCTTGTCACCACTTATTTTTGTTTTGTCGTTGGAGCCTTTTTTGTGCACAATTAGGGTGGATAACTCCTTAGTTGGAGTGTCTATGCCCTCGGGTCCACAAAAGTTGGCGGCGTAGCCCTAAGACTTGCTTTTTTTTCTCATCTCGTCCCCATTCTTCTATTCCTGTGCTGCTACGTGCCTTTAAAGTTTATGGTAGTCTATCTAACTTTTTGATGAACCCTTCCAAGTTAGAGGCACTTAATATTCCTTTGCCCTCTTCGGTGCTATTCCAGCTTCAGGAATCTTACCACTTTTGATGGGCGTCTCGTTACGTTAAGCTGTTGGGCACGCATATCGCCGTGGATTTCTCGCCTCTGTATGCAGATAATTTTGCTGCCTTACTGTCTAAGATCAATGGGGATTTATCTCAGTGGCAGGAACTTACCTTAACATGGTTCGGGTGCTGTGCTGCTTTCCAGATGATGGTGCTTCCAAGGATCCTATACATGTTGCAAGCTCTCCTGATCACACTGCCTTCCCACTTTTTTTCTCAGGTACGCCGGCATTTCCTTGGGTTTGTGTGGGCACGTAAACATCCCCGTCCCATCTTAATCATCTGGTGGATTGGTGCTGTCATTCTCAATGTAAGGGATGGGTGTCTATGGAGTTCTGGGAATCTCGTGCCCCTTTAAGTGGGTTGCCATGACACTCTTCCCCGATCCCCACTCTTCGGTTCTCTCTCACCCTACCATTGTTCTGACATTCTAGAGACATCTAGGGGGACCTCTGACCTTTCCCTCGACGCCTGTGATAGGAGATCTTGACTTTCCTCCAGGATTGGACAATGGTAATATTTGCAGCTTGTTGCCTGAATGCAGGGTCCGTATGGTGGATTTAATCGCAGACTGGGATGTCGCAGGAGGTGATTCGAAACTTGCTTTCCCTGTCTTTTGGACAGTTGGCGTGCGTATCAAATTGGGCATTTCCTTCCTTCCGTTTATGGTTTTTGGTGGTGGATTAAATTTATCGCATGGAGGACATGACGGCTTCCTTGCACAACTCCTAGGAGAAATTTGAATCCACTTGGATGCCTTGATCTCACTACACTTTGACCCCTGCGTATTTTTAGGAATTTTTGTCTGCTACATTCTCTTGAAGGGCTGCAGGTGGTGGGGCCCTGGGGGATAAACCATGGCTGTTCCTTTTATTTTTTGGTTTTCTGTGCTTATCCTTTTTTCTGTTTTGTCTTGTACTTCTTCTCTTTTTCAGTCCAAGATACCACACTTACGTAGGGCCTCTCTTTCCCCACTAGGATTTTCCTGGATGATGGGATTTGGCTGTAGGTATTAGCTGCAAGTGGTGGGGTGAAGGGGTTCCCATGGTTTTTTTTATACAGTAGCATTTGGGCAATGCTGCTCATTGTATTTCTTTGTGAGCGCAGTATTGTATTAACAATATGCTGTACTTTATGTTCTTTGCATTTTGAGTGCTCGCATCTTTCCATGCAGTGGATGTTTTGCAGTATTGATAATTTATTTACCTATTTGTGCTTTTGGATTGATGTATTTCTTCTATTTTGCACCTTTGTATGTTTTTGTCTTGTTTGTTTTTCGATAAATGGAAAATTAACACACACACAAATAATTTGCCAAAACGTACTGCTGGGGATAGCTCCAGGGGAGAAAAGCTTTAAGTTAAAATGTGTCTCTAGCCAAAACACTCAAAGGGGAATTTATCAAAACTGTAGCAGACAAAATCTGGGGCAGTTGCCTAGGGTAACCAATCAGCTTCTATCTTCAATTAAGATTTGAACGAGAGAAAGAAAGAGAGAAGCTGATTGTTTGCCATGCACAGCTGCTCCAGATTTTGTCTGCTCCAGTTTTGATAAATTCCCCTCAGAGCAGGTTAGAATTTAAACCTCTGTTAGGTTTGTGTGCGTGTGCTCTTCCTTTGGAGATTCACCCTCTATTTGTTCTGGTAACCATTGTCACTGAGACAAACGTGGATGGGGAGTCCCAAATGTTAGAATTGTCACTGGTACAGGAGGTGAGATCTTCCAGTGGAGGAACAGCTTTCACTCTGGAGAGATTTCCTCTTAATTCTTATTGTGCTTCTGGGATAGGGAAAGAAGGGAAGGGAAACAAAACACAGGAAAAAATAGGAGTTTGAACCTCTCTCTAATATCCAAAAGTAGAAAAAAAAAAGTTTTGCAATGCATTAGATACGCTTTAACTTTTATTTTTATGTAGACAAACCTGTCATTTAGTTCTACTAGGTCTTTAGGCATTCTAGCAAAATGACTGTGATCTATGCTTCTAACAGCAAATAGACGACAATGGCTTGTAGGCTGAACTATGCTATGGAAACTGGTTGCATGAATGTGAACTTTTAGAATCCAGGCGTTGTGTAACATCTAGCTTTACAATGGCTTAATTCAAGTTCCATTATAAATGACCGAGTGCCCTCACAATGAATGTGGGTTAAAGAGACATTGGTCTCGAATCTATTGTGACGCAGGATGAATCATTTTCTGCAGAAGTTATTTCTGTTATTGTTTGTCTTGATAATCTGACCTGTTACTGACACCAAAGCCCTGTTATGTGCACCTTCATGCTCGCCTGCTTTGCAAACATACACACGGGGCTGGGGGCAGTAACAGCAAGGTGTCCAAGTCCTAAGCAGAAATTGTGTGGTTTTAATGTTTATGTACAGTGGTAAAGTAAATGCCATACCATTTGCATCAACTGTCTTCTTGCTTTCACTTAAACAAATTATATTATATTAAAAGGTAGCACTGTAGCTACATACCATTACTTAATGAAAACCTGTATGTATACAAATATGGAAGCTTCAATTGCTGACTTGTTAATGAAGGTGCAGGCTCCAAGGCTGTCACGCTTATTCTTGCAAATGACAAGTAGCTGATTGAACAGGCTTGCAAGTGTCTTGACCCCTCACATATATACAGTGTGTGTATATGTATGGGGTATATTATTCATATTCTAGTGTGTGTATCAGAATAAAATAAAGAAAAATTCACATTCATTACATCTCTTGAATACATGCACATAGGGCCGTCCCAATAATGAGGCGGCCTGAGGCTATTGCCTCAGGCGGCATCTTTTTGGGTTACCTGGGGAGGTGGCAGGCAGAGCAGCATGGCCGCTCTGCTGCACAATGTTTGCAATGTGCCTGCTTCCCCTCTTCCAGCCAGAGCATCCCAGGTTGCTAAGAGCCGGGCGGGGAGATGTGTAAGGACCATAAACCTGCAGGGATGTAAAAACAACAGAAAACGCCATCTCACCGTATTGTTAAATGCAGGCACTGTCTTTAGAGGGGCCAGCACATATCCCTAGTTCTCTTCTAGAGTGCCTTGGGAGCCAAAATCCAGGATTCTTTGTTATTCAGAAACTGACTCCGTCTCGGAAGTCATCCAAGCTGCTTCATCAAGTACCATACTATTGGTTCTTCAATGTGATGGGTATACTTAGTGGCCGATTGTGAGACATGTTTGGGGCAAATTACTACAGAATCACTTCAGCTATACTACAGATTTTAATTTTGTAGTATTTTCTTTTTGGGGGGTGGGGATTGGTTCTAGGTTATTCTTTGACATAACCCACCTGAGAGCTGAATGACTACACCTGCAACTGCAAATGGCCATGCTAGTGTCTTGTTCATTTACAACTCTTACAGACAGTAAACTCTTTGTTGTCTATTCTTTATGTAGAGCGCCAAGTTTTCCTGGCTACCTGGAAAGACATACCTAATGAAAATGAGCTACAGTTCCAGATCAAGGAGTGCCATCTGAATGCAGGTTAGTTACAATTGTTCTTACTAGACTGATAGTTCACGTGAGGTGAATAATCTGTGTTCGCTGTTTGCGGTCAACATCTGTTGCTGGTATCGGTAGACTGAAAATTAACATTTATATAAAGCTGTAGAGTTTACAAGTGTGTTGGAAAATAATATTACCCAATGAGCAGCTGGGGGGAACAGGGGATACGTATGCTATAAACCTCTGGAGTACCCTTGCTGCACCGACTGCACTTGTGTATCAGCCCTTCTGCTGATCTGTGAAAATCTGGAGTAAGTGCTCTATCTGTACTAAGCCTAAAACATGCATAAGTAAATGGCATATACCTCTGTCAATACACCTGCTGCAATTGGCACTGTACTAATAGGACCACGTGTTCTGCATGCAAGTGTCCGTTTGGCCTATGTTCAACATCCCATTTTCCAAAGCATTATATTGCATCTGCTGTTTGCTTGCTTTTGCTGTACAGTGGTGACATGACTGTTTTTGCAAAGCACAATAAAGACCCAGGCAATGGATGCTTAAAGTAGAACTATGGTCTACAACTAAATATAAAAATATAATGCAGCGTGACAAGTCAAGTAATGTAGTGTTGATTATTTTGACTAGCTTGTTTAGAAATGTCAAAACGGTAAATTTGATATGTGCATCAACAAGGCTCTTTCCTCACTTCCTTTCATCAGGTGTTACAGCTGTAATGTTGTCACCCATTGCATTGGCTGGGTTCCCTAGAACTACAGCTCTTTGCAATGATATTACAGCGCACTGTTCTTTCATCCTAGTCCCCACTAGCAACCCCCATATGTAACCAAGCTTATTTCTACCTTTCCCCACCTGCTAGACCACGCTTATGTTCTTCCATAGTGCACAGCATTATGGGAGATGTAGTTTTGCTGATAACAGAAGGGCAACCTGATATGTTCTAACATGCATAATCCCTTCTACCACGCCATACTGACTTGGGCAGCGGAAGTGTGCATTGACATTTATGGAGTACATTTCATCACTAAAGAAAGACTTCTGGTCACAAATTAATATTTTGACAGTAGTGCTGTGACTTATCAGTGAATAGTGTTGGTCATAAACAGCCCTTGGTTGTGCTTTAATAAAAGATTTAACATTGAGCCAGGGAAAAGGTATTGCAGATTGCACATTTGATGGGCAGTCAGATGGGCCCTGCTTTGCTGGACACAATTCCGCTGTCCCACACACACACCGGGGTAGAAAACTGGCAATCAGGTTTTCTCAGTTGAAAAGGTCTGTAGTGGGCCCTTCTTCTAGAGAGGGTTATCAGATGTGATCATCTGATAACTTGGCTTGCAGAGGATGGCAATAGGGCTAAATGTAGAACAAAAAAACAAAACACCTGCCCAGCGCCTGGAACTGCATGTCCAAGTCGTCGGGCAACCCATATTCCACACCCCTGGTCTGTTACTGTACTTGGAAGACTTATTTTGCATGGTGTAAGTCCCTAGGGGTATACTCTTGTTCTTTTTTTTTGTTGCCCATATCCTGACTTTCTCCAACACGTGGTGGAACAGTGGTTTACCTTGAGCACAATTAAGGGGCAGGTGTCAGGTTTGGCAGACATATTTCAGCGTCCCCTGGGCATCATGTCGCCCCTCCAGTTAGGCCACCATCACCACTGTGGGACTTTGACCTGGTATTGTCATTGTTGTCCAAGATATTAGGGAGAGGGAGATTCCACTGTTAACACTTTCTCAGAAAGTGGCATTCCTATTAGCCATTACTTTGGGGAGTTTCAAAGCTGGCAGCATTGCCTTGCAAGCCTCCATTTTTGGCCTTAAATAAAAATTCAGGTCATTTTGCATCCAAGACTCTCCTTTCTGCCTAAGGTTGTATTGGTCTTTCACGTGATTGAAGACATTGTGCTCTCATCGCTTAATCCCAATTAAGGAAATTGCTTTTCATTCTTTGGATGTAGTAAGGGTGCTTAGGGGCTACTAAAGGTCACATGTAAGTTGTAGAGTATACACATTTGGTATTATCTCATACTTGATACAGCAAACTAAGATCTAAACATACATTATCATGCCCCAAGAATTACCGTTTGCAGTCACATCGCATTCTATGAGATTAGCAAGTTCACCCTGGGCTTTCCACCATCAAACATTCACTGGGGCACATTAACACATGCAAAGACTGCCACTTTATTGATGAATATTGCCCTGTGAATCTCCAGGGGAGAAAAGGACAGAAATTTATATTTGACAAGGCAGGCAAACAACACTCATCTAACGTTTTTCAAAAACAACAACCCCAATTTTCTAAAACATACGGAGTGGAATTTCTCAAAACTGGAGCAGACATGGCAACCAATCAGCCTCTCTGTTTCATTTTCAAATCTTAACTGAACAAACTGAAGAGAGAAGCTGATTGGTTGCCATGGACAACTGCTATGCAGTCTGTCTGCTCCAGTTTTGATACATTCCCCTCACAGTATGTCAAACTTATATTTTTTCCTTATCTCTTTATCATCTTTCACTGACCATAACTCTATCTAAATAGCATCAAGACCCCAGCGGTCAAAGTTTCCTGGAAAGTTGGACAAAATTTGGGCAACAATGTCCACATGCTCTCCTCTCTCAATATCACCTCCCAGAAAGTGGCCCTATAAGGTCCTCACCCGTGGTATCTTGTTCCCTATAGAATAGCCCTCTCAGTTCTTTTCACCCCAATAACTGTTTTAGAGGCTGTCACGTCACAGGTGATGTCATGTGTAGTCGTGCCCCTTTGCAATCAGGTTTTAGAAAAAAATGTACAGACTCCTATCAACTTTGTCCCATGCCACCATCAGAGGGGACCCATGGCATGCATTGCTGTATAACAATTCAGAACAACTAAATATGTACTAGTGTAAACTCACCAACTTTGTTCTACTGGCAGCCAAGCAAACCATTGCCCATTCATGGGAAAAAAACAGGCTTTTCCATATTCAGAAGTTAAAAAAAGAATACATAGGTTTATGATAAATGAAAAATGTACCGGTTTGCTAGCTGACTCGCATACCAAACGTATGAGAATCTGTCACGCCATGGATCTCCCACGGCCTCCTCTCATTAGACCAGCCAACACTTCTTTTGACTTCATCTTTTGAGTCAGTCAGCGATGTAACTTAGTGCTTCTGCTTGCCTACCCCTCCTTTTTTTTTCTCTCCCACACTCTGCTCCGTTTCTGTCCTTTCTCCTACACATTATTCCCTACCTGTATACCACATCATATTCCTATAGTGTTTATGACATTCATTATTGGATATAAGCCTCATCTCATATGGTCTACAGATGTCAGATTACAAATAAGCCCAAAATTGTAGCGGAAACATTTTTATTGCCATTATGAAAATGGTTCATTAAGAATATTCTCATCTTAAAGCTATATGTTTCCTCTTGTTCGAAGTGTTTGTGTGTGCATATATGTATATATATTAGGGATCCACCGTTAGTTTTTTTGTTACCGAGTGCGAGTACTGATATTTTTTTTTTGGTACTCGCTGATATCGAATACCAATTTCGGAAGTCCCATTAACCTCCCTGGCGGTATGATTTTTTTCTCTTTTTTTTCCTTTTTTCATTCTTTTTTCGTTCTATTTATTTTCGATTTTGTTTCATTTTTTTCTTTTTAATCTGCCGTTGGTTCCGCCCCCCTGCGATGCGAACGCTCGCAGGGGATGCAGGGGGGCCAGCATCGGCCGGAGGATACAGCGTGGCTCGAGGGACAAGGTAAGAGACGTGCTGTGTTTTCTCGAGTGTGGCTCGGGGGTTACCACTTAATAAAATTAACCCTGAGCCACACTCGGGAACACCGCCAAGAAGGTTAAGGAAGGCAGGTGGTGTGTAATGACTCGCTGCCCGGCTTCCTGATTAGCCAGGAAAGCAGGTAGTGTGTAATGACTTGCCACCCGGCTTCCTGATTAGCAACGAAGCTGTCTCCATGCTTTCTCGTCACTAGGTGACGAGGAAGCATGGGGCCAGCTTTAAGGCTAATCAGGAAGCCGGACGGCTTGTAATGACTCGCCACCCAGCTTCCTGATTACCCCGGAAGCCTTCTCCATGCTCTCTCGTCACCAGGTGACGAGGAAGCATGGAGCCGGCTTTCTGGCCAATCAGGAAAGAGGGGGACGTGTAATGACTCACCACCTGGCTTCCTGATTGGCTGGGAAGCCGGCTCCATGCTGCATGTAAGCATCTGGAGCATTTGGACGAGTATGAGTACTCGGCCAAATACTCGGTATCGGCACTGATACTATTATCGGTATCGCTGCATCCCTAATATATATATAATAGACAGTTCTGCCTTCCCTTCTGTATTTACACAACATTCTAAGATGTATGTACTTTGCATTTGAATTGTTGCATCTGATCTCTGTACTTATACTTGTTACTGTCACAATACAGACATTCCTCGGTTAACGACTTACCTGCTTTGCGACCACTCGCACTTACGACGGACCGCCGAGCGACCTCCGACCTCGCGTGTCAGCGTCAGTGCGACGTGTCGCCGGCGGAAGTGACATCCTCCGATCTTCACTGCGGGTCCCGGTAAGTATTTTAATTGCCGATGTACAGTACACTGTTCGGTACTGTACATCTGCAACGCTATACAGTACTGTACTAATGCAGTACTGTATAGAGTTCCTCACTTAACGACCGATTCGTTTAACGACCTGGTCGTAGGAACGGAACTCGGTCGTTAAGTGAGGAATGCCTGTAATAATTTTTCACATTTTAAAACATAAAAGTATTATAATGGAAAACTTGAAGTGGGTTCTAACCCCTCACCACTCTATCCAAAACTAAAAAGAAATGTTTCAACTTTAGAAACACCTTATGCTTTCGTCAACTCTTGCATAACCAAATCAGGTTAGCCAATGACGATTTATGCTGTGTACGCTTTTAAAGCTAAAAATACGGAGGTTGCCATTGCTGACCTCGTTTGTAATCTTAGTTCATTGGCCATCCTAGTAATTCAGTAGCTACAATATGTTCTCGGTCACTGACCTGGAAGAAGCATGCAGCTCTGACTTTGCTTTTAAAGGAGGTGTGCAATGACAAGTCCTGTGTTTCTCGCAATATAGGTTTCCTTTATAAAAGGGATTCTCTGTCTGCAATGCTGCCCATATAAATTGTGCAGATTTTATAATTATGCAGACTGGCAAAAGGACAGTATGTTGACTTAATCTTGGAGAGGCAAACTGTGTCACCAATCCCACTCATGACAGTAAACAAGCATAACTAAATCAATCTTTCTACAAGGACAGCCTTACCCTTGTTTGTGCTAACTACGTTTGAAAAATTAAAATGATGCTGACTGTCAGAGATGTATTTCCTTTACTAGCAATCACTTGTCACATAACATCCTGTTTTCTTCCATCATCGACCAGTTGTCATTGTATTAAAATATCTTGAACCCTCATTTGTTGCTTTCCTACACGTGTACGTGTGTGCAGTCTATTCGTCTCCACCTGTTTGCCCTCTTCCCTGTAACAAGATGAAGAGTAGTGAGCATTTGCGAAAGAATCACTGCTGATTCCAGTTCAGTGGCTCTGCTCTAGCAGAAAGAGAGAGAGTACACAGGAGAGAGGATGGCTGCTAAAAATAGCACAGGTCATGTGACAATCTGCTGGCATTACATCTGAAAGAGTTATTAACCCATGGATTCCTAGGGAATTTATTGCTGTTTTTGTGACTGGAGAAGAAAGACATCCACGGCAGTGCAGTGTTTGCACTATGCAGGGTCCATAGCAAGTGCTCTGAACCTTCAGGAGTAAAATCTTTTACTGTTAGTGACATCTATTGGCCTGCAGCAGGGGGGTGACATGGCTTGGCTGTATCTCCTTGGAAATTACACCTTCCCTGCAAAAGCTGACATGTATATGCAATGACACACGCTATTATAAATCTACAGTAAGCCAGACTGGAACACATGGTGCTTTTCCGCTTATGTAATTGCATGTCCCTACAAGTCATGGATAACGCAGAGCTTTAACCACATCTGCACGCATCCTTTTACCTATACAATGAAATGCAAACTACAAATACAATAAATTAAGCACATGTTAAGTTAAGCCACTAATGGATGGATTTGAAATCAAATGAATTTGGCAGGGTGCCTAAATTCGGATCTCGATTTTTATGATACAGATATGAAACAAGCTTCCCTTAATATCTAAGGATGTCAGATCTCCATTCTGCATGTTTGTTAATACTCACTGACATGATCATAGTTGGGAAACTATTATTTACATATCACCTGAGCTTCCTCACAGATAAATTCCCTGGTTTACATGTCATTTAAAATGTATTTCCACTTTTCCATCCAAATTGGCATAACACCTACTTTACATTTGTTACATGTTCCCATTCACATAGGAAAACTGAAAAGAAATGAAAATTTGCAGCTTTTCTTTTTTTTGATTGTTTCTGCACACTCCAGAACTGAAGAATCCTGCTTAGTTCTCACTGTCAGGGTGGTCGGAAGGAGTTTTGTTTCAAATGACTAACCCTGTCTGTATTGTCCTGGCAGATTTTATTATCAGCTGTAAACTAAATGAGCAGGACGGTCTGTGCTAACAAGTTAAAGACTTGTGGACATTGTATGGTAATGAACCTTTAGGGCCCATTTACACCAATTGCTGTGCATTTCAGAGAGGCAGCTGCTGGAACGCACAGCAATCGCTCACAAAACATCCCCCTTCATTCTGGGGCGGGAGGGGGCGTGATGGTGCATTAAAGTCCATGGCACCATAGCCCCGCCCGCACTGCAATCCGGTCCACTGCGAATGCACAAAATGCTGCATGTTCTATTTTTTACGTTCACAGTAGACCGGAACGCAGGCAATGTTTTGCCACGCATCCGATCGCACTGTGGGGGGCGTGGCTGCAGTGCCATAGACTTGCCCTGCCACGCCCTCTCCCGTCCCAGAACGAATGGGGACGTTTTGTGAGCGATTGCTGTGCGTTCCAATAATAATATAATCGATAATGAGAATCGTTGACAACGATTCTCATTATCGATTAGTTGATTTTTGTTTAGTTGAATCCGCCACCACTACTCCCCTGTTCTCCACCCCGCTGGTTCTTGCTGTAGTGGTCCCTTTCAATCCCCGCTGCTCTCCCCGCCTGTTTTGGCAGAGGCAGCAGGGACACAGACCACTCCAGCCGGCACCAGCGGGGAGGAGAGACCGCTGCCCCCCTGTTCCTCTGCTGCTGCCCCGTTCTTCCTCTGCCCCGTGGGAAAAGTCATTTTCAGCTTCGGCCTGACAAATTTTGCTGCAGGAGGTGCATTGCGGTGCCATTCATTTCAATGGATGCCAAAAACACCTCACGTCCGAAGTGTGATCACCCGCACTGGAACGAGTGGTACTGCAATGCCCTGTGTTCCAGTGCAGTGTGATTTTTTAAAAATTGCAAACCTTTTTTACTTAAGTAAACTTTATGTCTGTAACAATGCATTTCTGTATTTTATTTTAAATAAATTAAGGTATTCATTTTTTTTTCTTCATTTTATCTGATTAATCGAAAAAAATAATCGGCCAACTAATCGATTATGAAAATAATCATTAGCTGCAGCCCTAATTTTGAACACATAAACATATAAAGAAGGGGGCTCTCATATTTGGCTGCCTAAGTGGAAATACCCTTTAGGGGTTTGTGTAATGTTAATTTATACATAATTTTCACTGGCTTACTGATCCACACTAGAACACAAATAGCATCTCAATGGCTTTCTAATTCGGGCTTTTCTGTTCTTTGTTAGTACTTTGTGCTTTCATTCATATTTAATTGAATTTATTAAGAAATCAGCTATTCAAATGTGACTCTAAACTCTAGAAAAAGAGCTAAAATGTGGTCTTTAAAATTCAGAACCTGTGTGAAAAGTGAAGCACATTGCTCAGAATGTCTATTACAGACCACACGGCCTCTTCTTTGGGGAATAAACACTGTGGCTGGGATGGATAGGTATTGTTCCCATTAGATAAGTGGTGCTGGGATTGGAGGCCTGTGTACAGGGAGTGAAAAATGTTTTACCTGTTGGATCGTTTCTGTACTGCTGTCTTAAGTGCACCTGTTCCCAAACTATGCCGGAGCTGTTTTTGCACACATCTTATAATCCACATTTTAGGGCATGAAGATTACTTTAAACACCAAATAATTATATATTTAATGAAAGCAGAGACCCTGTAGAATAAAATGGTGGCAGTTGCAAATTTTTATGTTTCATGATATTAGTGCAACTCTTTATGAAACCCAAAATTCAGTTAAAAAAATACACTTAAAGTAATATGAAACACCTACCTTTTAAGCTAAATGCATTCCAGGCAACAAATAAAACACGGCACAGTACTTACTGTTTCTTGGTCTAAGTGTGCCAAAACACAACATACCCTCCTGTTCACCGCCGCCATCCGCATGTCCACAGCGGTGCTTCACCGAACTTCCTGGTAGTGGACCACGCTCATTAAGTTTTCACATAAACAGTGTACTAGGGACTGTGCAGGCTCCAACTGCTGGATATCTCTCACGGGGAGTAGAGGTGAAAGGAGAGTGGCTTCTTGCCAGGACTGTCTCTTTCTATGGACGCAGTCCATAGCACCAGCCAGGACCGTGCATGCACCGGTGGCTCCATGGAACCCTAGAAGGGAAAGGAGTCACCCTAAGAGTAGACATTAGGACCAGTACCCAGGGACAAGAAATACAAGGAGCCGCAAAAAGTATGATATAATACCCACTTTTTTGTTAAATATAAAATATATACCCAATATCCCAAGCTTAAAAATTGCTCTTGCCCATGAAATGGTAAACAATTACGGTACCCCAGATTGTCCATAGGCGAAACTGTAAAAGCCTGTACAGGTCCATCAGTTTAGAGTTAACTGTGAATATTGCTAGTACTCCCGAGGAGGGAGACTGACATTACGTGTGACATGACTTGGATGCTTCAGTTTCTTTTACAAACATGGGATCGGCCTCACAGTATTTGGGGCCAGGGTTTGTACAGGAGAAAATAAGACAGGTCATGTTTTTCCACATTATTAGTATTTACAGCTGAAGTGCAAGTACACCATGAGAATGACATTGTCTGGGCTGAGAGTCCTCTTCATGGCCAATGTAATGGAAAACTTTTTAAAGTGAATCTGTGAGCGCAGAATTATGGGAGCTGACACTGCTGACTTTAAAACTACAGGGCCTGTCATCTTTATCCTAGCTTTGCTACCTTAGTGGGTCACTTACTTGGAACAAGCATGTATCCAGCAAAGTTGGAAAAGTCTGAACTGTCCTACTCTTCCTCAGTAACTCAGTGGGAAGTCAAACAGCATCAGGATGATGGCTGCAGAGCTCACAGATTTAACAAAAAAAACATCAATTACAGGTTGCTTGTTGCTCTCCTCCCAGGTTTCCTTATTAATATACTTTAGACACAAACCTACTCAAGATACTGTAACAGGTGTGTCAATCTTCTATGGGCAGGGCTTATACCTCAGAGGTTTGCTGTGCTCCCCAGTGAATATTTGGAGAAATACAATTTCACAGTTTTAGTAATATTTACTCAAAACCTTTACAACAGCATATTTTCATTTTTGGCATGATGTATACAAAAGAAAAACTTTCCTTTTTCCTTTTTTGTGTTAGTAGCAGCAATTCTTACTGCTGTGATTGCACTTCATATTTGCATAACTGCTTCCCGCTCCAAGGATTTTCATACTGCTTTGCAGACAAATCATACTCAGGAAATGACTCCTTTCATAGAGCTGGTTTCTGTTGTATTCATGTATAATGGTCAGACATTGTATGTGCATAAATAAATCAAATGCATTTGACTATCTGCGTCATTTTCTTTTTAGACGCTGTTTCCAGTAAGCTGCAGAACAACAATGTTTACACTATCGCCAAGCGGAACGTGGAAGGGCAGGACATGTTGTACCAGTCCCTAAAACTTACCAATGGCATCTGGATCTTGGCAGAGCTGAGGATACAGCCTGGGAACCCAAATTACACAGTAAGTGTACAGAGCACATGCAGCTCCAATAGCAGTTTGATGAAATACCATGAAATTGTTTTGACAAGTCAGTTGTGCTCACTAGGCTTTCGCCTTATGTATTGTTTCATTATACACTGCCTTTAGCTAGCCTAAAGACCCTACACGTATATAAGAAATGAAATGTGTACTGAGGGAAACTTGTGGACTGTTATTGCTGAATTCCTTCTGAGAATTCAGTTTGCCCAGTTGTCTATGGCTTCAAATACATCAAAGTCTTTGACCTGGAATAAGTATGCTGCCAGTGAGGTCATAACTCGGGATTTGTCTACTTGCTCTGGGTCCCCCTCTTCATTAAAGTTTCTAATACTAGTACACAACCGATGCTAACAAACCAAGCTTTCACTGCCACAACCCGTGCAGGCTCAATGTTTATATGGTCATGGTCCTGAGCAGCCTCTGGCTAAGTGGAAGCTTAGCCTGTTTACATTCGAGGGCTGTTCTATCATCAGCAAAATTAATGAGCGCGGGGGAGTCGCAGTACAAGTTTGTTAAAAGCAAATTTAGCCTTTAAAGGCAATTCTAATTAATTCGTTAGAAGACTTAATGAGGAATCCTGTAAATATATTTTCATATAGCCACCACTCATATTTACATCTTGGTCACCCTTATTAGGAGAGCATTGCCAGGTTTCTTTTTTGTTTTTATACCCATGACTACATTTTATGGGTTTTCTTCCGGCATCTTTCTGCAAATTGTAACAATTGTGAGTGCTTATATATACTTGTGACCTCTGGCTCATACTGTACATGTTTAGTGGATATGCAAATATTGTGTTCAACATTTTTTTGCTTTTATTATTCGTTTTTATAACATGGAGTTATAAAGGTTTATTTATTTGTAGTTATAATCCAATTCTTAAAGATTGTTTACCACTTTAATCAGTTTAGTGGAATAGCCTTTCATTTGTGGTCCTGCGAGGATTGCGTAGACTTGCCATGCTTGGACCCTTTGCAAACAGCTGTTCCATATCCTTTAGTGCAGCAGCTAACGATTATTTTCATAATCCATTAGTTGCCCGATTTATTTATTTTCGATGAATCGATTGGTTGCATTAAAAAAAAATCTCTCCCCCTCCCTCTCTCTCACTCACTCTCTCTCAATTTCACTCTCTCTCTCGCTCACTCACTCACTCACTCACTCTCTCTCAATCTCACACTCTCACTCTCTCCCTCACTCTCTCTCTCATGAGAATAGTACCCTTGATTGGCTCTACCTACAGATTTCTCTTGCTGTGAGCTAGTTTAGTTAAATAAGTGCAAGTCCTCTCTTGACAAGGGTTAATGTAAATTCCACATTTCTTCCTCTTTTTTTCCCCTTGTTTATTGATTGTTTAATGTGCTTTAACTAAAAAGCCAATTATTACGCTGTAAAGAGAGCATGAGAGGTTGTCATTTGCACCCTAGGATATATTTTTTCTTTATCAAGGAAAGACGTAATGGATTTAAATGTGCATATGTACTCTTGTAAAACAATTAAATAGTTGTCTGATGGTAGTGTGTGGTTGCATTGTTAGTATTATTTGGAATTTAGTAACAGTAACTGTAAAATTGAGCAGTGACCTTCAGAATTTGCTACAGGTTGTTTATACTTTGAAAGACTTTCTGGAAAAAGGTAACATATTGCAGCTGACGAGTCCTTATATGTGGTGGCAGGGGAAGTGTCATGTTTTCTCCCATACCTGGAAGTGCCAGGTATTTTTTAGGGTTCTAATGTCAGAATGAACCTGTTAGGATCGATTTACAGCAGATGTGTTGTACTGTGCCGGGCAGCCTTGCCCCGTGCAGCTCCAATGCCTAAACAGAGGCAATTAGCCTGGTTCCCTATCAAGTCAGTTTAAACCACTGTGGTTTAAAGTTTAGGGGAAAAAAAGGTAACAATGCGATGCGCTGGAATCGGCACATTGCACTGCTTCCCTAATCACGCATACCAGCGGCCAGGTAGTAGTGCCCACTGCTGGTGTGAACACACTGTCCAAGTCAGATCACTGAAAAATGATTTTAGCAGTTTTTTATAGCGCACTAAACTCTATCTGGTTATATGTCTTGGGGTCTGCAGCGCAAGATTTTTCTGCCATAGTTTTGATCACCTGAAACAGCGGGTTGTTCTTATGCCTCCATTTGCAGTCTTACAATTAAGAATTCAACAGCAATCATGAAGCTCATTGTAATTGAAAGACTGGATTGCATAGGCAAGAAACCAAGTGCATAGAACTTTAATGCCAGCAGCACATAGCCACCTTTCCTTTGCTCCCCCACCACTCCGATCAGTCAAATTAAGTTTTTCTGTATTCTAATCTCTTCGGTGACCATTTTTTCTCATTATTTTCAGCTTTCTCTGAAGTGTCGTGCACCAGAGGTGTGTAATTATGTGTACCAGGTCTATGACTCCATATTGAAGAACTGAAGTGGCAATCCAGCAACTGACTTCTTATAGATGTACACATGATATTTCTTATGTCAAATGTCTCATAACGCTCCTACTCTTACAATGTATTGGATTATCCATTCCAGCTCTTGGAAGCTATGCTGTCAGAGCCTTGAGCAGTGATCAGAATTGGAGAAGGCACTTGTTATATATCTCTGGTTTGGCAATGGCTTCACAGGCTAGACACCCCTAGAATTCCTACAGCAGTATATACATACCAGCGGCTATAGTCATATACATGAAGTAGGGCTTTGTTAACATGATGTATTTGCCACTTTTATTGAGCTCATGTTACTATATACTATTGTGTATCATGTAGTTGCTCCTTGCCAATGTAATAGCCTGATTAAACTGGAGTAGTCATGTAGTATCAGAATTGTGTATTGACAGAAGTCTTATCGGCTTGCAGTGCACTGAGCCAGAGCTTTTCATGACCAGAAAAATACCTGTTACCCTAGATAATATAACATGTTGTGTCATTGTGTCTGCCATACTTAACCTCTAGTAACGGTTTTCTAGTAGATAAAAAAAACAGCCATCATTCTTTGTGCCACTTGTATACTCTTTGTTCTTGTGATACTCCACTGCTGCTTGACCCCTTCCTCTGTACATTTCGTGCCAATGCTCAGTGCATGCTGGCCTGGCTGAGGATGTCACCTGTGTGTTGTAAAGTCCAGTTTTCACAGTAATATGACAAATGTTGTAAAACCAATAAAATATGTTTCAGAAAACAAAGTTGTGTCGTTTTTTGTTTGCACAAGCAGGATGTTTATGTGAAATTTTAGGCAGGTTTATACATTGGACCATTTCATCAGATGCAGACCTGCCATGGGCTAGTTTGAATAACACAGACCCCACGGGCTATGAGTCATGCTTTCATCAGATCTTGCTGGCCTAAACTGAACGGATGGATGAATCTTCCCTGCCATCAAGGCAGCGCTCACTACATAAAAGTGATTTTTTTTTTAAAAGTAATCTTTGATTGTATTATCAAAAAGAACTCTAGTGTGTATTCCTATTACAATGCTGATGTTATAACAGGATAGGAGATGCTGGGACTTTACAACTCCTTTAGAGATCTGTATATTATCATTCCTCTTGTGTAGCACATTATAACTCAGCAGATGTAAATAAGGGGAAAAACTGCTCCTATTTTGATCTGTGCATGTTGTCAGCATTGAGAGTAGTGAAGTAAGTGTACAGATGCATCGGGATGGATTTGTTAAAGGAGCTGGAAATGTTCACAGGTACATTCACACTAAACACCCAAAGACAAAAAGTAAACAAGAATTTTCTTTACATAATTGGGTAATTGAAGTCAACATTCACTAATTTTTTGAGTGCACTTTCTGGACTCCTTAAGTATATCAGCCTTATCATTTCTGGATGCTGTTCACTGCACTACAAACTGTTTATGCATTGGAACTTTATCAACCAATTTGTTTCCCAGAACAGTTACTTTTATGTCATGCCAAATGTCAAGGTTGCCAGCATGCTTATTTCAGCTCTCAAAACTTTTACCACCCTTAAATGGCGGGTGTCATAGCTTATCAAGTGTTCAGCACCGTGGCAACTGCAATCCAAATAGAGGCTAAGATGGTACCTTCCTTGGCTGAAAAGAATAGTGTGTGTTCTCTGCCATTACAATCCCTCCCTCTCCAGGATACATTTTATCCCCTGTCTGATCGTTAGATTTTCACTTACTTTAAGTGGCTATCACGTGATACCAGAGCCCGGGTCTTCCCCCCTTCTGTTTACTTCCTGCTTGGGTCCTTGTTTTGCTGTCCATGTCAGCACCTGCATGATATGGACACTTCCTATTGGATTTCATTGACTGGGTCCTCTCAAGAGGACTGATGAACTTAGATGCCATTGCACCACTAGATCTGTGGTCCCTGCATCCAAAACATCAGAAGTGAGGGACTTGGAGGGAAGACTTTGCTAAGTATATTTGACTTTACAAAGTAAGAGGAAGAATATTTGCATTCTGTTTGTTATGTATATTTTACACAGCGTCCCAACTTTTTTAGAATTGGGGTTGTACATGAGCTATTTTTTTGCAGATTACAGAGCTTTTTGGTCCCACAGGCTTCAATGGGAAACTTTGTGTGACGAAACGCTCAGGGGTGAACAAAGGTCATCAAAATAAATGGGATTTCTTGTCTTGAACATTGTGCCGCGCTTAGCTTTGACCAAAAAAACACCTAGGTGTGAACAGAGCCTAAATGCCCATGTACGGTAGGCTTAACAAAACATAAAGAGAGCCAAGGGTAATACAAATCTTGTGTTTAAAATACAACTAAGCTTTATAGAAATGGGACATAATGTTTTTCAGTTAAAATGTTAAAAAATAAATGTTTTTTATTTGTTCGCAATTGCCTTATGCAGAGATTCTGCTGTTCTTGTTTACGTTATGATTTAAATGGGTACTTATTTATTGTCCCCCACATTAGTTTTTGTCCATATTTCTTTTGTGTGCTAATTATTCCCTATTTTCTTTGTAGTACACCAAGCTGCTGCAGACCAATGTAAGGTGTTTTTTTTTTTTTAATGGTTACTCTGTTGCAGCACTATTTTATTTCTGTATATGACATAATGATAATGTACTCAGTCAAGTGATATGTATCGTTAACTTCCATGCCTGATGCGTAGCATTCCCAGATGTCTATTTAAGCATCTTAGTAATATTCTGTCTGACTTACCTGAACAGGATTGGCTGCACCAATTATGTGTTAAGCTGACATTGAAATAAGACTTTCATGGATTACTTTATTATGGTTTGTACCAATTCATGATCTAAATGAAAAGAATGCCAGTACTGTGCTGATACTAGCTGCGTCTCAGAAGCTGCTGTTATTACCTATGAGATATGACAACTATTGAACTGAGAACTATAGCCATGATCTGTGACACAATTTACCGCTATTTAATTGTAAACAACCACATTGGTGTGTTTGGAAACATTGTGTATCAAACACAGCCTGCTCAGTTTAACAAAGAAATTTGCTAAATGAACTGATACATAAATATTTACTTAATTGATGAACGTATGCTGTTTATTGAAGTGTGAAATGTGTAAAAAAAAATGTGCTAGTAATTCAATGAGTACTGTACTTGTAAGCAGCAGATTTTTTTTCTAACTTTTGATCAGACTTTAATATTACAAAATTAAAGTGGTGTGGAAGTTAATGATTTTAAGGCAACTTCGATAGTTTTCATAATACCACTGTAATTTGCTGCTGTAAATATAAACTGCACTGATCAGAGCTAACAGGTTCTTAGTACTTCTGTAAGACAAGGAGCTGATGGTCTTCTAGGTAAATATAACTGATGGTACTGCTCTGTTGGGGGAAAGAGAGCTGATGGTGTTACCCTGTTGGGGGAAAGAAAGCTGATGGTACTGCCCTGTTGGGGGAAAGAGAGCTGATGGCGCTGCCCTGTTGGGGGAAAGAGAGCTGGAAAGAGAGCTGATGGTGCTGCCCTGTTGGGGGAAAGAGAGCTGGAAAGAGAGCTGATGGTGCTGCCCTGTTGGGGAGGTGAGCTGATGGTGCTGTCCTGTTGGGGAGGTGAGCTGATGGTGCTGCCCCTTTGGGGAGGTGAGCTGGTGGTGCTGTCCTGTTGGTTAGGAGGGATGATGGCGCTGCCCTGTAGGGGAGGAGAGCTGATGGTGCTGCCCTGTAGGGGAGGAGAGCTGATGGTGCTGCCCTGTTGGGGAGGAGAGCTGATGGTGCTGCCCTGTAGGGGAGTAGAGCTGATGGCGTTGCCCTGTTGGGGAGTAGAGCTGATGGCGCTGCCCTGTTGGGGAGGAGAGCTGATGGCGCTGCCCTGTTGGGAAAATGAGAGATGATAATGGTGCCCTGTTGGGGAGGAGAGCTGATGGTGCTGCACTGTCTAGAAGGGGAGCTGATGGTGCTGCCCCATCTGGGAGCAGAGTTGATGGGGCTGCCCTTTCAAGGGGGAGAGCTGATGGTACTGCCTTGTCGGGGAGGAGACCTGGTGGTGCCGCCATGTTGTAGAGGAGAGCTGATGGTGCTGCACTGTCAGGGGAAGGAGAGTTGATGGTGCTGCACTGTCAGGGGAAGGAGAGCTGATGGCACTACTGTATTGGGGAGATTATCAGAGAGTGTTGCCCTGTTGGGGAGAAGAGCTGTTGTTGATGTTGCTTTGTTGAGGTAGCAAGTTGATGCTGATGTGTTTAAGAAGAGGGCTGTTCAGTTAACATGGAGATCTGTTGGTACTGTTCTACTAAGGAAAAGTGCTGACCGAATAGATCTGTTGAGGAAGAAAGCTGATAGTAGAACCCATAGGTGAGGAATGGCTAAGGCCAGACAGTCATGCAAAACTAACATGTTTTTTTTTTTTTATGGAACATGACTTTAAATTTTAGTTTATATAATATTTTTACCATATCATTTGTGCAGGTCTTAATATTTCTGAAATGTAAAAGAACATTCCCATTAAAGTAGAAAATTAGAGCTTCTTTCAAACTGAGTTGTGAGCCTGTAATGTGTCTGCAAAAACAATTGTCTCAGACACTTGGTATTAACCATTAAAACCAGATTGTCCCTTTCTCTTTCCCAGGGCAATATAAAGAAAATAGAATGAATGTGATTGGATGGTATGAGAACACCCATGTGATCTTCTTTTTTTTTTAAACACAATGATAACTGAGCCTCTGTGGGGGACATTCATAAAACCTGCACAGGGTGATAATGCATTTTCAGCATGTATACTCTTCATAAATGTTTGCCTTGCTAACAGTAAAAAGTAAGTAGATCAGACAATTCAGAGAAAAGTACTCAAGCTTTAGGAAACATGTAGTTAGTAAAGTGTTTCCCCCATTGCAAGATTTATGAATGCTTGATAATTGGTTTTCACCAGAGAATTATGGGACGATAAACACCTCCCCTGAAATTAAGATGTAAAGACCAAAGGAAGCCTGCACTGAGAAAATAGATAGTCTGTCATAACTAATCTCTTCTTTCTAATGCCTGATGCTTGACTGTCATGCTAATCCAAATCTTAATCGATCCGGCGCTGTGCCCCCTAGAGCCCCAAGGCCCTGGTGCGTCTGCACCGCCTGCACCGGCGGTAGTTCCGCCACTGCTTAAATTCTTTCTGCATCACTGACCTGCTACAAGTATGCATATCAGAAGTTCTGACTTTGGTTGCTGTCTGCTTTTTCCAGGAAGCCAGAAACAGCCAGACAGATAGCATATTCAAAATAAGCTCAGCAATGGCAGCCTCCATACAATAGTTCTCTCTGTGCAGGTTTCCTTTAACAACGTATGGTCCATTTTTTCCAAGTGTATGTGCAGGTAAAAGATCATTCCTTATAATGTTAGGAAAAGATCCATATGTGTTTGCACACTAGCAGAGTTCATAAGGAGAACATGCGTGAACTGGCATTTCTTTCTCCCGTTGGCAGGGACGCCATTGAAGACACTTGGCACACATGTACAGTATGTCTCAGCGGGACAGCTTTTTGCACCTGCCACAACATCTTTGTAAAGGGAATGTGGTTTATACATGAGGGACTATGCTGTGCTGAAACCTCATACATTTATGAAATGTCACTGTTATAGTGGCACCCAGTGTCACTTCTCTTTGTAGCAAGAGCCCTTTCTAGCTAGCTTTCGAAATGTACAGATCATCGTCATTTCTTAACCATTTAAATATTTACCTGTTAATAAACAATTACCTTTACAGGAAGGCACTGGCTTTCTTTCACTTTGAATTTTTATGCTGTGATTTTCAAGCAGTTTATGACCAGTCTTAACACAAACACATGCTTTGGTCATGCAAGGAAAATCAACAGGTTCACTTTAATACTCCCCTACCCAGCAGCACTTTTCCTTTTCTTCCTGTCATTCCATTCAAGCACTGGGAGGGAACAAAATACCCAATACTTCCAGCTATAAAGGAGCATGTAACTCAGCCCCCTCCTTCTCATGTGATAGTGCTGGTGCTTGATGAATGGCATCCTGGGCACCAAGCTCTGTCATAAGAATGGCAGGAAGACAGCCCTTCTCTCTGTGTAATCTCCAATTAGGGTGGGCTGCGCGCCTTCACTGGTCTTCCTTTCCTCTCTCACAGCAGCTGAATGGAGCAGTACGAGGGGAAAATGAATGCTGTTGAGCCACCATTATAGCAAACCTGTTGGTTTTTCCTGCGTTTTCAAGTCAAAGGTTTGCCTTCAAGATAAATTATTCCTAAATGTCACAGGTATTAAGTCAACTTGCGGCTGGTTATACATGAGTCGATCTTTGAGAAAAATAAGCAGAGAAAAATCTGCCTCAGCTTGTTTCTACCTAAGAGACTTGGTATGATTCGACCGATGTTCTACTTCATTGTGCTCATGGTGAAAGGCTTGTTCTGTTTCCTGTGGAGAAAAGCGAGAAATTTTTAACATGTTGGGAAATCTCAGTGTGCTATAACCTTTATGACTTGCAAGTATGTGTTGTTTCTAAGAAGTTAACACTTACACGACCCAATTGTCAAATGCAATGCGCAAATCTACAGAATCGCTAGCAGACAGGCAGGAAGAACCTGGTTGGTTGCTGGGGACTGCACCTTCACTCTTCCTTTCTTCTTCAGAAACCTCCTGCTGTGGGAATACCATCATCAGCTATTGACATGAGCTTCATGTTTATGAAGCCCTTTCTCAGATTCTGTGTTTCACAATTTAAGATTAAAGAAATAGTAGCTTGCAAATTCTCCGCCTGCCTGACAGGATGAGCAGCGGGCAAACTCACCACATTTCTAAACACTTTCTATTTTTATCCATACTGTGAACGGCTACATCCTAACAAGCTGTCTTTGCCATGTGCCTCATACTAAGACTTCGCATGGGCACGTCCTCCGAGAAGCAGCTGCAGCTCCTAAATGAACACAGCACAATGTTCCTTGATTAAAGTCACTGCTTCTCATGACATGCCTTTTTGCCGGCATAATGAAAAGAACTCTTTATTCATCTACTGTTGTATATTGTAATCCACATGTATTATTTCAATAAACTGCATGCTGCCGTCATTCCACTGTTTGACCGCATGTCAGTTAAAATGATATGATTTCGGGTTCGATGCAATATTACACAGCTATTTCAATTTGAAATATGAAATACAACAGTTTCTTTCGTGCTTTTCTTTCAGGTTTGATGATAAAAGAAAATAGTCACACAGCATACGAAACCTGGAGATTAGGCAAATACTTTTTTCCTCAATTTTTTTATACACATTTTTAATATTAAAAAGTTTACTTTTAAAATCTATTGCAAACAGTCTTTATTTATAATTTATATGTTTACTAGCAAATGTGTGCCCGTTCATGCACAAATTAATGTAGGCTGAATGGTTTTTGGGCCTCTGAGTTATTCATAACACACTGATATGCTTTACTGCCCAGTCAGACAATATTTTATTTGATGAAGTGTGCCATCTCACTTGTAGTTGATACCCACAATCGAGGAAGCATAATCAGGAGGCAGAGTGAGAACAGATTTTGGTGGCAAACAGAGTGGAAGCAGCTCAGCAAGTGGGGGTTGAGGGGTCAGCAGCTGATAATGTATTATTGGAAGAAGATCCAGAGTGGAAGCTTATCGTGGATTGAGGAGGAAACAGAGAATAAGACAATGTGCCAAAGAAAGAGTATTGTGGAAAATGGAGTGAGCAGAATGCATATTGGATTACAAAAGCACTGACAAAGTAGCAGCTAAAATGACTTGGGATGGAGCTAAACTCGAGGCAGGTATAAAAGATAAAAAACTGGTATGAGACTTTTGCAGGCACTGCACAACAGAGGTCACAGGGAGAAGCAGCACAATGAACATGCTGATAGTAGAGATTCAGATTAGCTTACCAGTCTTCTGCTTCTCCTTGTACTTTCCAATCAAAGGCTCAAGGAGGGACAAGACCTGTAAGCATTGCCTAACTGCAGTAGAGAAAAATCAGGTCTCATGCCCTGCCAGACATGGAAGTGCTGTGTGACAGATTTCTGTGATACCCAAAACTTGATGGACGGAAATTAAAATTCGAAAGTAAAACAGCTCCACTATATCTGTGTAATCTATATATTTAGCAGTTTGCGTTGAGTTTAGTTTACAATACCACAAAAAGCATAGTGGGTAGGAAATTGCATGGCACCAAATGCAGTAGATATTATTGCAGAGAGAGATTAGAGTGATAAGTCATGCAAACCGTTATAGATATAATTGGACTGTGTGGGCAGTGGAGACAGAGCTGACACTGAACATAGACCAGTGGTTCTCAACCTACACCCACATTTGTCCTAGGTTGTTAAGTCATGACCCAAGTCACACTGCAATGGAACACACAGCATTGCAGTACCGCACTTTCCGGTGCAGGCGATCGAACTGTATGTGGGAGGTGCGTTTGGGGTGCCATTTAAATGAATGGCATTGAAACGCACCTCCCACACCAGAATGCACGATAGGTGCGATTGTATGGTACTGTACTAGTGTGAACAGGCCCTCAAAAACACTGACAGATCCTCCCAGTCTCCCTACCTTACAAAAACTGGAGTGGATCTTCAACATGGGGTCCAGTAAGGGGTGCTGTGCTGTGAGGAAGCTCCACCCATATGTGTATTGCTTGTACAGCTCCCATGCACGCCCGTAGAGGTGGCGGGAGCCAGAATGTGATGTCATCCCGGTCCAGGCACATCTACAAGGCATGCAAGGGAGCTGTAAGCAATGCACTTATGAGTGGAGCTCCCTCACGGCCATAGCCCCAGGCCACTCCACCTTAAGTCGGCACTTGGCACCGGGCATCATATTTTGAATGGCTGCTTGGTGCAAGAACTGACAGTGCTGCGCTACTGGGAGGCTGAGGAGCCTCCCGCCTAGCACAGTGGAAGGCATGTGGCAACCCAATGGACATGGGGTCGCAACCCACTTTTGGGTCACGAACCACCAGTTGAGAACCAAGGGTGTAGACAGCGGTGGGACAGCTGCCAGACAATGTAGTGTGAACATGTTGAGAGAGCTGCCAGAAAATGCACTGTAGACAGTTGGGTATAGCTTCCAGAGAATGTAGTGTGGATAGCTGGAAGAAAACTATCAGTACTCTG